>NC_045754.1:11355287-11356354 GCF_008692095.1 Etheostoma spectabile | reverse complement strand
GTGTGTGTGTGTGTGTGTGTGTGTGTGTGTGTGTGTGTGTGTGTGTGTGTGCACATTTCCTATTCAGGGTGCCTGTTTTTTTTATATAACCTCTATTGAAGGTGACATAAATCACTTTCTTAGTGAGAACTCACATTCCACCTTGGGAGCACCTAGTCCCTTTTTTATCAGTATTAATGGTTGTCCTCTTACTTAGCCAAAGCTATTTCACACTTGGTTAACTAAGGTATGAGAACGTCTCCTTGGCTGTATATTTAGCTGAGCCTTCCTAAATATTTTCGAGATTCCTAATCGCTAAGCAAAACCTGCCGTATGCACTAACACACTATGAAAGCTCACAAAAGTAATTCATTTTTGTTTCACACATTGAACATTTCTCAGCTAACGTACAATGAAGCTTATGGTGAAGTTCTCGGAAGAACGCTGATTGGTAAATGTTAAATAATGCCGAGCAGCTCTGCCTCTGTTTTATGTTCTACTCACACATAAATGCACACTAACAAAATTCCCTAAAAAAATATTCAGAAACTACATAGTGTAAGTCTACCTAATGAGAAATATCACAATCTTTCAAAAACATCTGATATCAACTGAATTATCTGTACACATTAGGCCAGCTATTTATTTTTGGAAGTTGGCACTCTAAAAAAACATTGCCCTCCAGTGAAGCTTAAAATGATGAAGCTACTTTTTACAAAAGG
Organism: Etheostoma spectabile; assembly: GCF_008692095.1. Classification (NCBI taxonomy): domain Eukaryota; kingdom Metazoa; phylum Chordata; class Actinopteri; order Perciformes; family Percidae; genus Etheostoma; species Etheostoma spectabile. The sequence goes on along the minus strand of NC_045754.1, from coordinate 11,355,653 downwards.
GCAAAGGACCCATGGTTTGGACTGAATTAAACAGTTCTGAGACAGCCAGTTCGCAGAAGTTTAACCAGATTTCACAGCAAAGCCTTGAAATTATACTTTCTAGGGGAGAAGCTTTGCAGGCTAGCTATTGTTAAAACTTCTATAAAGCTAGTCTTCATCCCTCACCCCATGTGGCCTTAACAGAAGCACTCTCTCTGCCGACCCCCTCTATACCTCCACACACTGTGGGAATGTGGGTCAATATCCACATTACTTCTTGTCTTCCTTTTTTAACCTCCAAAACGCTTATCCTCTTCATCCACCTGGCTCACTCACAATCAAATAAATAAGGTGCAGAAAACCACACACACACACACACACACACAC
>NC_045754.1:11351583-11355277 GCF_008692095.1 Etheostoma spectabile | reverse complement strand
CACACACACACACACACACACACAGAGCTATGTGCCAGGTGGATAGCATTTCCTATTCAATTCCCATTACTAAATGGAATATTCAGTTTGCCAGCTGGGTCATACCCTTGGTTGAGTAAAACTAGTAGGGGCAGTATGTGCATATATAGTGCACTCATTATCTAAATAAGGCCAGGAACTTGCCCTGCTTCAGAAATCAATCTGAATTTCAAAAGTGAAAAGTATAAAAAGGGCTTTGATATTTAACATTAGACAAGGTTAACGCACACATATACAACTTTTTGATGGTTGTAACACCAATATACAGCAATCAAATCCCTGTTCCAAACACAAAACAGGAAATCTAACAATGCAATAAAGATAAAGACAACTGTTTAGAAACTTCTGAAGAGGTCATCTGTGGAGATTTAATTCAACAGGACTGTCACGGTTATTGAGCCAGTGTGTTATCATGGACTGATTCAGCCAGTTAACCACTATTATAACACCCTGCAGTATGTTTTGTGTAACACATCCAAACCTAATACCCTTAAGATATATCTTCCTGGATGGCTTATAATACTCTTTAAATCTAACAGTGCATGAAATAGAGTTTGTTGGTGTATTCATTGCTGTGAGATTTGCCCCAAAATTCCATTTGACTTTGACAAATTTAGGCTGTATGTATGCAGCAAGTGTACAGCAAAGAGCATTATTCGGGGGGAAAGGGAGACTTGGAATGAGTGGCTGCAGATAATTACAAAAGCAAACACACTTGGTGGCCATTTAGGTCTAAAGTATTTCTAATTTCACAGATGTGATCAACCTTGCCGGGAGTCAGTCTCTCTCTCTCTTTCTCTCTCTGTGGTGAATTGCTTCTCTCCTTCTGGATGTCTATGACAGTGATGATGAAGTGTTAAACAGGTTTCTGCTCCACACTTTGTCACTCTGCTGTCTAGATGATTCGGAGACTCACCTAAGCAGCGATACGGAGCTTACAGCACACCATTGGACCATGAAACTGCCAAGTTTGGCCTCAAAGGTGCTGGAATACCCTTGAGGAAACGGTCTGGCCTAAGTAATTTTTAGGATATAAAATGTGAGTTCAATAGACTTAATACAATGATGGCAAACATTACTTTGACAGAAATAATGATTAACAGCTTTGTAACAGGCATATTGAATGTTGTGGCTTTTGGAGCGCTAAGCACTACTTTGACTATGTTGAACCTAACTGTTCATTTGCTGTGAAGGTCAATTGAAAACATTTAATGGAATTGTTAGGCTCTCCTCCTCCTTCGCCAAGGGCCTGCTAACATTACCTTTAAGTGTGACTGCGGGTGTAATCTGTCAAATGGGCCCCTCACAGTGAGTCATTGGCTAGGCACACTGATTCAGCCCGGACCCCTGAAAAAAGCCTGTGATTAAATGGGAAGTGTGACATAACTCTTGTTTAATGGTAGAAAAACAGCAGCCAGTGTGTTGGCATAAAGCCTGGCCCACGGAACATAAATTCTACTTCCCCACAGATGCGGCTTGTAAAAGGTCAGCATGACTTTGAATCATTTTACATTTAAAAATTAAAAAGGCAGAATCTGCTAATCTATTGTTTGTATGTCTTTGCATAACCCCACATGTAGCATTTGTCAAGACAAGCATGAGGTTGTCAACAAAGCTTGGCAAAGAAAAAAACAGAACAAAAATCAATACAGGTGATATCCAGCGAAGTGTCATTCTTTATCTATTTGCAGCATTGCACACCTCTGCACACCAGCTCCTCACATGCAAATCAGCTGAATGAGGTGATCAATAGAATGCATTAGGAAGACAGCCTCACATGAACTTGACCCAGGGGCAAAATACATGCTTTTTAACAGAAACATGAGTTCTAAAATATTACAGACACAGGGACCTGGTCAAATTAATCTTACTGCAGAAGCCCACACACATGCACACCAACAGTATTTGGCTTTTGAAATATCCCATGCTTCACTGTTGCAACTACAAAACATTACAAGACACCAAAGATGATTTTGAGGCAGGAGGGCTGCACAGCCTGCATTAAAAGCAGAGGCGTTACTGATTTTAGGCAACGCAGCATCTCAAACATGACAGTCCCACTGCACCTTGATAAATATCACTGAGTGTCAATTGTGTTCATAATACCACCGAGTCAAACTCACTTCACTGTCGGCCCTACAACAATGCCTTTAAAAAAAGCAAAGCATATGACATAAAATCGACATTGCCTAGGGTCCTACTCAGCACAACTGAAAAGGGACAACAACGCGGTGACTTATTGGGAATGATCGACTTTTCCCTTAGAGAATGCAATGAATAATTCTCTTTTACCAGGAGACGAAAAAAACTCCCCCAGGGTATTGAACCAAATCGTCTTTTCTCTCTTCATTAAGAAAAAAAAGTCTACAAAGTCTTATCAGCATTCCGCATTCTCTGCCATTTACGCTCAGATAATTGATTATGTTTAGGAGGTTCACTATTGGATATGCTGTGCCTTAGTAGTGGAAAGAGATATAGCAGTAAATTAAGTTTACCTTCCGAGGGCACAGTCTGACAAAGATTCACTGACCTCAAAGGACAGAGGAAATTGAATTTACGTTGTAGAAAAAAAAAAAAAGTTTCATTCAAAAGTATTATCACAATTTGCTACACTGCACACCCATATTTCCTTCTGTAAATGAAAAAAATCATGAAGCGAGTTTTCATGTCATCTACGATTACAAGCTATATTTTACTGGCTCAACTTATACTGCTTTAGTGAAGTTCCCGTTTTAAAGTCCACATACAAGCTTGTACATTGGCTGCCCCTGTACAATGTTTCTCCAATTTTACTTTGCAATTAAACCATTCGTCCTCCCTCTCCAATGCACATTTACAACAAGATGCTATTAAACTTGTTATCCCGGCAGCGAACATTGCTCCTCAAGTTGCAGCCATGTCAGATTGTGCAACCATATGAATTAGCAGGTGGGTTTAATTCAGCTCCAATTGGCCTGCCAAATGTGGTGCTACATTTATCTTCATTTGTTTGGACTGAACCATTCGTCTATGGTACTATTTTCTCCCATACTCCAATCCCAAGTAAAGAACATAACACTGTTCCTGCCCAAATAAGAAGCAAAGGTTTTCCTAAGGTTATAGCAAACACAATCATGAACTGACCTTTCTTTTAACTCCTTGTGCTGGAGTGCTTTGTTGCTCCCTGAAGAGTGTCAAGCTCTGTGCACTGTATGTGAAAAGTGTTGACAGATAAAGCCACAAATTGTGAGTTGAGCATCACAAACACAAAGATCCTCAGTGCTTCAAGTGAAACTCAAGTTGGCAGGATATTAGTTCACGTTGTGCCAAAGCAAAACTACATCTGCTTATAGTGCAGCTAAAATAGAATTAACTTAACAATATTTTTGGGCTCCTTTGATTTTGTGCTTCATAAACAACATGGTCCCGTGGGTTTGTGGCTGTGTGGACATGACTGTGGTAGTAGGTACACAAATTCATAAACCGGAAAGTTTGATTTTAACACAACAATGATTGTTGGCAACTTGAAATCCTTTTGAAACAGAGATCTGGATTTGCTGACTTCTTTATTGAAACAATGGGATTTTGTTTGGCTGAGCTGTAGACGGATAGAAAAGTTGCTCTTCTTTTGTATTTCTTTTATTCTGTGTGTGTGTGTGTGTGTGTGTGTGTGTGT
>NC_045754.1:11347891-11351573 GCF_008692095.1 Etheostoma spectabile | reverse complement strand
GTGTGTGTGTGTGTGTGTGTTTGTGTGTGTGTGTGTGTGTTCTTGTATTTTGTAGCTGCTCATGGAGTGTTTCCTGTTCTATCAAACCACATTTGCTGTTACCACCTGTAACCACAGTTGTCGCCATTCTACCAAGACTCAAATCTTCAGTATTATCAAGGCAACAAAAGGTCAGTTAATTTCATCCATCCACACATACATTAGGGCTGTCCTCAATTAAAGAAATTCTTAGTTGAATAACAACGATTTTGTCAACTAATGGATTAGATTTAATTTCTTTGAAAAGAGAGTTTCTTTACAAAGAATCATGCAAAAAAGCCACTTTAAATTGTGTGTTTACCAGAGATGTTTCTTGTAAGTAAGTCCTTCAGCATGAAAAAAAAGCATACAAACTAATTGACTGACTAATTGACTAAAGAAATATGACTAAGAGAGGGCAGCCATAATACATAGTATATCCCTGGAATAAAATCATACAAAAGCTTATGTGATCTGTCTGATATCTGCTTCTCTTACTGCTCCATTCTACTACCCATAAAACAACCTGAAGACATAAATACTTACTGCACACCAAAACATACATTCACACAAACAAAATTGCCCACTCTCGCTGATCACTGCTTGAGATGGGTAAACATCTCTGGGCACAAAAAATACTACTTCCCTCATCACTTGAGAAAATGAGTAAGTTCAGTATCTTCTCCAAGTACAAACAATCCAACAGCAGCAGCTTTTTTCACAGTTGGATTTGTCCTCTGTTCATTTGTTCATGAATGTTCCTTTTATCAGTCCACAGAGGGACCTTGGGAGATGAAGGGGCTATTAAGGAAATAAATAAAAGCCTGTACAGACACTTAGCTTGATCAAGACCAAGCATTAAACAATTACTGTAATTCACTTAGGTTTCTTTTAAGCCTTGTAATGATTTTCCCCGTTTCCCTTCTGCATAAAATTGATGTGATGAGGAGGACTAAACAAACGACCTCTAAATTAATTGGGATTCTCTCCACCCCAAATAGTGCATCTATCTGTAGAGGAATTGTAGAAAAGCTTTTAAAGAAGAAAAGGTAGGCGACAAGAAAAATACAAAAAAAAGAGATTCTGAAAAGGCTTGCACACTTTGCATCAGCCACAGTATGTTGTAATCAAAACGAAGACCGGTACATTGGATGTGACTAGTACATTAAGCAAACCAATGCCACAAAGTGAATTGGACTATCACCTTGTCCTCTTCAAAGAACAGCCAAAAGAGAAAAATGAACGTGCAAGTTTGTGTGCCCACATCTGTCTCCCAAGTCTGTGTGCAACTGCATCAGTGTTAAGGTTAGTGAGCTGTAAAATGGACCACATGTGGAGAAGGGATGAAAGAAATAAAGAAAAGAAAGATACTAGAATGAGCAAAACCTAAGGTGGACATCAAACGACATGACACAAAGTTAATCTCGACAGCTGGGGCCAAGCAGGTTTAGGGGTCAAATCCTCTCGGAGTCAGATCACATTATCTTTCTAACATGGCTGACGATCACCATCCATCTTTCAGAACTGGTGTCCAGAGGCAGAGGCGAAGCCATGAAGTGCACAGTAATCACAGTGGTACCATTCTACCCATCTCCTACTCCTGGTCATGGATCAAAGAACCTGTGCTCCCTTTGAAGTGGGAGGGCCGTCTGCCCAGGGAAGAAGGTACACTTCTTTTCATAGGCTAATGAATCAAATTCTTCTCCTAATTATATCTCTGTATGAAGGGAAATTTCAAAACCTCGCTGATCCTCATAAATGATGGCAAATGTGAGCATACAGATACTGCAGGTGTTTGACTTCAGTCCATAAAAGCCACAACACACTCCGCTCTATTAAAGTGCAGAGGAGGAAAACCCACAGATTACATTAACCCTAAACCAAGAGTGATGTTCGTGACCAACGGAGAGACAACACTGACATGTAATCATCATTACACCAGAAATGATACATTTGCATAACTTATAATAATAAAATAATTAAAAGCAAATTTCCATGCAGTGCAGTCTTTCATTTACAAGATAACTTTGCATAATGACAGAACTGGCGTTTACGGGGGCTGATGCTACACGTGCTAATTGAGCAATTAGAGAGATAATTTCCAGATGAGCTTGACTAATACAGTAAATATACTGTTATTAAAAGGTAATTACACTGTGGAAGGAACAAGATTGTTGATCATTCATCCTTCCCCCACGGGCTGACACAGGTCTTTCTTTAAAATGACTTACTATGTATCCATACTACTAACAAAATGACCATCCAACAACTAGTTGGAAATGATTCCTCCTGCTAAGTGTGAAGTGGATGAGGAGATGCTACAGCCAGTGAATGACCACAGTGGATGTGTCAAAGTTAGAGATTTAGAGAATGTTTGCATATTTTTTTGCACATTATGTATATTAAAAAACATCCATCTTCCTGTCAGTACTTCTGTTTACTATGCATATCTGCAAACTGTATAGAATTAATAGGAATCACCAACTGCACTGCCTTTTACCATTCCTTGTATTTTTGCACGCTATCTGGACATTTAGCAGAACCTTACGTCCCCTGTATATTCTGTTGTGACCATTTTTTTCCCAGTAGATTTGATTATTACTTTTCATATGTATTTACTACTGTTTTTAGTAGTAAATACATATAACCGGCTACATATACATTTTCTATCTTAACCCTCATGTTGTCCTCAGGTCAAATTTGACCCCTTTTCAGTTTTTTTAATCCCAAAAAAAAGGGCCTTTGAAATAAGCGCTGAACATGTCAACATTAGAAATATCTTTGGCAAAAAACATCACAAAAAAAAAAGCACCCACAACTTTGAAAAAGTGACAAAAATGGCGGAAAAGCGATAATAGTGTTGAAAAAAAACTATTTTTTAACATGGCTGACGGTAAGACAACACAAGGGTTAATATCAACATCATATGGCAGTGTTGTGTTGATGGCATGCTCTGCTGCAAAGTGGATTACAAAAAAATTATTGCCGCTTTCAGCTACTCAGTGTTATTTGTTAACCTCTTTATTTTATTGACCACTTTTGATTCAATTTGTATAACTTATGATATCCAAAATTTGTCCCCCTCTTCCCCCTTATACGTTTTGTATAAGCTCGTCACTGAAGGCACATTTTCCCCCGGACTTTCCGCTTTCAATCCACAGTATGGGGGATGCTGGCCAACATCACTTTCAGGGCTGCACGATTATGGCCGAAATGATAATCGTGATTGTTTTGATCAATATTGAGATCCTGATTACTTATCACGATAAATTTTTGATTTTAACCAAAACTAATTGTATTGTCACATAAAGCATTGCTTTCACATCCATATTGTGCATTCATATTGTGCTAGAGATCTTCTACTAGTCCAGGACTAAAAATCATACCTCTGTATTTTTCGTCTGAATGGCAATACATGATATATACCTCTATGTGTTTTTTACAAAGTGGGCTAAATGTTCAATTTAAGGTCAAAGCCACTTTGCACAAGCTCTTTTAATAAAACAGAGATTGGGATTCAAATTAAATGCAAAAACAGGATTTCCTTTCCAGATTGAAATATACATCTTACAATACATGTTTACATTAACAATTTCTAAAATAAATAGCCTAGGATATATTTATATAAAAAAAAGCATCTCTGAGAAAGCTCCTTCACTTGTTT
>NC_045754.1:11347702-11347881 GCF_008692095.1 Etheostoma spectabile | reverse complement strand
ACAGTAACAGACTGATTAAAAGAGAGGGGGGGGGTGCGATGGACTGAAGTGTATGCTACTCACAGAGTGACGGCTGACTTATGAATGGGTCTTGCACGGGTTGAATTGCGGGTCAGTAGACGAAATGTCTGTATCGTCACTGCGCTGCATTGTTATGAACTATGATATTCTGGCCATGG
>NC_045754.1:11347044-11347692 GCF_008692095.1 Etheostoma spectabile | reverse complement strand
CGCCCAGGTCCAGCAGGCTCCGTCTCACATGCTGTTACTCAATGAACTGAAGTTAGTTGCATTCAATAACTTCTTCTGTGTTTTTTGCCGTGGTGATCGCAATAGCAGTTACCAGCGGAAACACTGGTACAAATACAAGTTTGCCTCTCATGCTTAATATACAGCTGTGTTAATAACAATTAAAACTGCGGACAAATGTCAGAAGTGTAGACCGCTGTCGCTGCTGTGTCTCTGTTGCTGGGGAGCAATGTGTGAGTGAATGGGGGCGGGGATGCACAGAGAGTAAGAGGAGAGATACAAACACAGGCTCGGCTTTACAGAAGAAATGGGTCATTTAACGCAAAATTAAACCATATTGATATAAACAACATTGTTTCGTTCTTGGAGAAGCAGTGGATGTGAGGACATTAGGTGCACCGGTGCAACCTAGGAAAGATGTTAGTCGCACTGTTAGAGCCCTGCGAACTAACAGACACAAAGTACTATCGGTCATTGCTGCTGTCTGAATACAACATAGATAGGACAAAAGGTTGCGTTTAATGGTAAACCTTATGACCAATGTATGAGCGACTTCTACCTGTTGTGTAATTTTTCTCAAGTTACCCTATCCTCTGTGACTGTCTACATCTAAAAACTAAGCTGCGCGGT
>NC_045754.1:11342573-11347034 GCF_008692095.1 Etheostoma spectabile | reverse complement strand
AACAACTCTGACTGGCACATGATCAGACAGTGGTTTACAGAGCGGTGGTTTGGCTTGGCAAAAAAAACGGCGCATTCTATGAATGGAATGACACATTTATAATATTGTTCAATCACGCAAATTTGATTGTGGAAAGCCAGAATTGTGATTAAAATTCGATTAATTGTGCAGCCCTAATCACTTTATTGCCCAAAGGCCTCTAAAGGGCTGCCAATCCTGCCTTAACATTGTCAGTGTAAATCTCATTTGCGCTTGTGAGGATAATATTTGACCTCTACTATATGTGAGTTTGGCTGACTTGCTTGATTCATGACCTAACTGCACAGACCAGAGGTGATAGCAACAGCCGCCAGATGCCCAAAACAGTCTGTCAGTCTTGAAATATAGCGTCTGCTTTTTTGCTTCTTTGTATTTTTTTTGCTCTTTCCACCTTTTCATCCCAGTTTTGGTGTCAAAATTTCAGATCTATGTTTCATGAGAGATGACCTGTCCTGTGGGGTTTTAAAGATGGTGACTGTGCTCTGGAATGGGATGATAAACAATAAAAGGAAAGTTATGAACAGAGACCAGCTCGTTTATGACTACACTCTTCGACAGCAAATATATGGCCTTCCCACAGAGACGGCAGGCTGACTTGGCAGCTTTACAGAGGCCACAGCTATACAGGCTTCCTATGTGATCTGTTTGGACAATGTGGCATAGATATGGCCCTTATGAGAAGATATGGCAGACATATTTTATAAACTTTCCACTGTCTGCTGGGCAAATGTAACAGTAATCCATATCAGTGAAGGTCACTCAGTTAAAAAATAAAGCACCCTGTAAAAGGTACAAAAGGTGTCATATTTTCTTGATTTATGGCTTGACTCTTGCTGAGTCACTTAGTTTCAAGTCCTTTATGAAATAGATTACATGTTCTTTGTTACATGAGCTGCAGTACTGTATGAGGCAGAAAAGGATATAACAATATTGTTTTGTCAAAACAATCACAATGGAGGTGGTTATTGTGTTTAAGTATTCTATATTTTCTGCAATATGCCCTTATAGCAACATCTCAGAAACCTTATCATGACACCAGTGGTTAATGCATATTAAAATCAACAGACATTAAGAAGAGGCATTGTCTATGTTACAGAAACATGTATCCTTTTGGTTCAGATCAGCTCTGGTAGGGGATCTGTATCTGCTGCCTGTGTGGTTGTGTTAGACTTGGGATTGTGCTGTACTCATCCTCATTTGATAGGATTAGCTTCAGCATCAGAAGTTGCACAACAAATGTTACATCACATATGCCCCAGAACTGCACTCAATCCAGCTGAATTTCTACTGGTGCTATGTAATTAGCCTCTGTAATTTTAAGGAAAACCAAGATAAGGGGTCAAAGATGGAGTGTAAGAGGATTAGAAAGGTGCAAAAAATGGCTCCCATTTACAGCCCTCTTTCAGCTAAGCAAATCAAGACCGAGGACATACGCTATTATACACAAAATGTAAAACATTTTTAGGATAAGTAGGTTTCGAAGTTGTGAAGATAAAAAAGGTCCAAGGCACCCTTCTTGCAAAAACATTCTCCCAGTTGTGCTTTCCAAACTAAACGGAGGCTGAAACTGAGCACAGATGGACAGAGAGTGTCTTCCTAAATTAGCCTTTAGACTGTTGACTGACAGTAGAGTTCAGCATGCACCTGGACCAACTAAATTGACGTTCAGTGGCAGTTGGACAGAAAGGTGGTTAGAAAGACAGGTTCAATCTCATCCAGTGCAATGAAGTCAGACATTTCTGTGGGGATTGGTCTTTTTGTTTGTCACCAATTCCAATCTTCTACTTTCATCATACAGTAACAAAACCATCACATCCAGTGATGAGAAATGGAAAATGGCAATGGTCATTTGTAAGATGTATGGCTACTGAATAATACTGTCAGAAATTCCATTCGCTGTGTGAACAAACCGAAAGCTACCGGGTCGTCATCCTTGTTCCAGCCATGCAGGTAGGATTCACCCTAGACACATCTGAGGATTACTGGCAGCAAAATCATTTCTCCATGATTTCCTTCAATTTGCAGCTGAAACCAGGAACAGGTTTTATTGACACACGGATTGTGTAACCTCTGTGTTCTTGGCCTTGTGTTGTCTAAAAGTTGTTACTTTTGTCTGGGGGATAGAGAGGGTGATGAGGCAAAAAGAGGCACAGTCTGCAACTCTCCCTTTGGGCTATGATTTCTCCAAGGTTGCTTCCTTACAAATAGGGCCAGTGGTTGCCTTGAATGTAAAGAGAATAATAAAACAATTATTTTAACAACACATTGAATTACTTTTTGGCATCTCTTATCATTTATGCCACAGCCCATTCTCATAATCTTGAAGGGCCTCGTCTCTTGAGGACAGTTCCGTAGTTTCAGCACAAACCAAACAGTGACTTTAAAGCATCTTTGGTCAATTGTTATAACCATTAAAGCTGTGTCAGTTTCAAGTGGTAATGCAATTTATCTAATTATTTTAAATGAAGGGTTTTATGGTAGATAAAGGTATTACCTCACAAAGACATTCCACAGTTACTTCAGGTTCACTTCACTTTAAATGTTACACAAAAAAAAGATATTTTGGGGCAGCACTGTAAAAAAAAGAATGTTTTAATGTACGTTCTACATTTTAATACTTCCTATTTCATCGTAAGTAATTGAATCACTCAACTCCTGTGTTGTCTGAAAAGTAAATTTTTGAGACTCAAATTGGTTAGATATGCTCTGGATGGCATTATTTTACCAAAGATGCCCTATATTAAATATATTGAGCATTTTCTTACCATTTACAATGCAAGACCAGATAGAGAATTGTGTGGTCTTACTGTGGAACATGAGATGTCTTTTGGCATGTGACTGCTGAGTAATAAGGTTTAACGCCAGCAGGCTTTTATTAAGGCAGAACCAAGGCTGAGATTTCAGTTTTGGGCACATATACCATTGTGGCAGATTGCAATGAATCACCCCCTCTAATCCCTATCTCACCCCCTCCAGCCTTGTTTTTCGCAACAACATGACTGCCAAGGCATCAACCCACTCGAGCGGCTGTACCTTTCTTCTCTTCTGACATAAATTGGCCAAAAAAAATACTTCATGGATGTTTCTTCTGCGCCCTCACAAGCATGCACAGAAAACACCGTTCACCCCATATGCGAATGCTAATCCTATATGACTGTGTCATTCTGGTGACCTGTGGCGGGGTAAGGGAAGCAGTAAGCTGCTGTTGTCTTAAGGGCAGCATGTGGAGAGTAAGACACATTAATCACAAGGGCACAAGGAAGGAGCGGGAGGGAAAGGATTGGAGTGTGAGGTGGGTGGTTGAAAGGTTGTACAGCCAGAAATTACCATCAGTTTGTCACTGCTGTTGTCTCACACGCTGGAGGCACCTGCAGATCAAGTTGGCACTGAATTACTATTTGTCCACACAACATCAGGTTGGGTAAGTAATCATATCGCAAAGCCTCTGTTAAATAAATATAGAAAATGATAGTTGGTATGCAAATACTCCCACAAGATATATCCATGTAGATGCAAATGTTTTCTGTTAGCTCATTGTCTGGTGGATTGAGAGTCATGACTTCAGATGTTTGCAAATATGAATTTTGAATTGTATTTGTAATGCTGTGAAGATCCTGGGAGACCAAGGCAATATTACAGTACATTGAGCATGTGAGGGGCATTCCCTGCTGATTTGACCAAGTAACAGTGAGGATTGCGAGGAGCAAAAATGGGTTTAGAAAACCATTTATTAACAACTCACCAAGGGTTTAAACATATATGTGGATAATAAGTGAAATAATGGCTAGACAAATGAACAGGACAGACAGACATGTGTGCCTATCATCATCTCCAAGGGAAGATACCTGTGTCTCCAGGAGAGAAACATTTAAAGAGTGACATTTGGCAACATTTCCCTTGAGGAAACTTAGTTGACATTATAAAGCATTCACCAGCCAGCAATGATTTAATAAAAAGAGGCTGATTCCCTACAGAAGATTAAGGCTGTCCCGAAAAGTCAATTCAGGGGCTTCAAAGCTATGGTGAGAAATATTTGAATATATTCGAAGCTTCAACTTGTCTTGCATCATTGGTTGGACTGTTGCAACTACTTTATTAAGAGCAATCACATACTGTAAGAACGTAGCAGAGCCATAAAGATTTTTGGAATGAATCAACCACAAACAACAAGCAAGGAACAAACCAAACTAATGGACTGACAGCCAATGTCTTCTGCTCTTTTTCTGTACCCCACACACACAAGTTTTGCTGTGTCCATAGGAACATATATTGTACTGTATGTCAGACTCTGCTCATCTGTCCTGTGGTGTGCCCCAAGGTTCTGTGCTCGGCCCTTGCTGTTCTGTCTGTATATGTTTCCTCTTGGAAAGATTATTGGTAGTTTTGAAGAAATAGCTTACCATTGTTATGCTGATGACATCC
>NC_045754.1:11342206-11342563 GCF_008692095.1 Etheostoma spectabile | reverse complement strand
ATCTTTTAGCCCTGATAGGCTAGACAAAGTGTCCTTGTTGTACTCTTGTTTAGCCTCCATTAACGAATGGATGGGAGACTATTTTTTGCAACTAAATTTAGACAAAATTAAGGTGAGGATTTTTGCCTCAGACAACATTACCCCTAAGTTTAGGCAGGCCATCGGGGCTCTATCACTACTCTAATTGTAACGTTGTGCAAAACATGGGTGTCATTTTTTACAAATCTGTGTTTTACTAGTCATGTAAAATCTGTGGGTCGTTCATGTTTTCTCAGGAACATTGCTAAGATTAGATTAGTGGTTTCTAAAAAAAGAGATGGAGATGCTTGTTCATGCTTTTATTTCTTCACGTTTGGA
>NC_045754.1:11330405-11342196 GCF_008692095.1 Etheostoma spectabile | reverse complement strand
AATGTACTGTACACTTATTTAAACAAATCATCCATGGACAAACTGCAAGTGGTACAGAATGACTACAGAAAGACTTTTGTCTTAGACCAGCAGGTGATACACACCTGTGCTTAAGGCTCTTCATTGGCTACCAATTTGTTTAAGAGTGCATTTTAAAATTTTAATCACTACTGATAGAGCACTGCATGGTCAAGCTCCCTCTTACAACCAGGATCTATTGCACTTTGGGTCGCTCTCTGAGGTCTTCAGGCCAAGACCTTTTAACTGTTCCCAGAAGACGTTTTAAAACCAGAGGTGATTGTGCCTTTTCTGTGGTGGCTCCAAGGCTCTGGAACTCTCTCTCTTTAGCCTTGAGAGCCTTGGATTCTGTGGAAACCTTTAAAAAAAACACCTGAAGACATATTTTTAGACAAGCCTTAACTAGCAATATGGTTTAGTATTTATGTGTTTTTATTTGTTTAACTGTAAAGCACTTTGGACCCTTCTTGTCTGTGAAAGCTGCTAATAAATAAAGATTACACACAACCCAACACCCACACACACACACACACACACACAACACACACACACACACACACACACACACACACACACACACACACACACACACACACACCCACACACACCCACACACACCCCACCACACACACACACACAGAACAGCGCTATCCGTCGGAGAATATTAGCTCATAATAGTTCATGTTGATTAGGACTGGACAAATTAGAAAAACGGTCATACTGTGATTTACAAAACTGGGATTGTGATATAGTTGGTATGAGTTTGCTTGATTATCAAGAAAAATACACAAAGTACTAAAAAAACTCAACTTCTCAATGTGAACATTCAAAATTTAATGACCATAAGTAAAACAAAAAATATGCAATACCTTTTTTTAAATAACATTTTACAAAATAACAAAAATACATATTTTCTAAATAGAAATTTTTGCTTTGCTCAAATGAAATAAAAATAACAATAAGGAAAAAGACAAATACTGAAAATCCTTTTTAATACAGTATGCTTTTAAACAATGGCATTTAAGATGAGTGTAATATAAGTATTGATTAGGTTACAAAATATAATTTGTACAACCTCTTCTTAAAGTCTGCATGCTCTGAAACCTCACAACCACACGACACACACGCTACTGCCTAAACAGACTGGTCATATATTTTGTGGACTTTGTTACAAGGGTAGCGCTTTATACATCCATGGGTTAGTGTAATTCAGAGACCAGATTCAATGTATGTTATATGGATTAAACATGGAACCATAAATCAGGCATTATTGAGAGCCACAATGGCAGGTCCGTTGAGAGAGTGAGTGGCGTCAGTGTATGAGTGGCCAAGCAAGCGCCACGGAGCGACTGTGTGAGGGAAAAGTGTGAGGAAAAAAAGAGAGCAAAGACAATTTAAAGTGGATTAACAATGAAAAATAAAAACACCAAGCTTCTTAGGACACGGTGTCTTCATCTGTTGTCCGTAAAGTGAAGGCTGTTACAACGTAGAGACTGCAGTGCACAAAGAGACTAGAGTGTCATGCACACGGCAAAACTTTTTGTTTACTGTAATTAAAAATCACACATTTTTTTGCATTATGAGCCTTCCAATTAAAATCAGGAATTATTTGGTGATCTGAGAAAATAATCCTTCTATCTCCATTGCTTTCCTACGGGGTGAGTGTCTTCAACTAAAATTACCCTTCGCCCTTCAGTCTTTGCATCACAGGATGAAATAGGAAAACAAGAAACAGACCTTGCATCCATTAAGACATGAAACTTAACCTGAAGGCTCTCTATTTTTTTAATTGACTATTTCCTTTGTCTCCTCAGCTTTGGGCAATACGTTTAAATAGGTCCAACTTACTAAATTTCTGCAAGAGCTGATAGGATTTGTGATGAGGTTACTGCCAATGACGAATGCCAGAAGCCATTATCTTAAGTCATTTTAAAAAGTGCCCTTCCCAAAAAAGAAAGAAACTTCCAGGGACAATGCATCTGCATTATGGTCACATTTTCTTTACATGACATTGAAGGAAATGCCTAGTTTGAAAGTTTATTTTAAACCAGAAATTTGTATGGTGTTAATTAGAAACCCCCAAGAATCAGAGCAGAATACAAGTTATTTGTGCATGCCCATGCCTCTTATGCACAATGCTGGTTGTAAACTGCATTCAAACATCAGTATTTTGTACATGCTATGGATGAATGTGATCAGATGAAAGTTGTTTACAGTTTTTCCAAAGGTTTTACAAAAACAAAAAAAGAATGCTGAAGATGCCATTTTCTGCACACTTTGTTCTTTTTCAAAAGTCTGCTAGCTGATTTTCCAACGTTTGTTAACTGGATTGAGGAAATGATTGAATCTGAGGTTATTACATTTTCTATCAAGGAGAAATTACAATGACTTTCTAGAGTGCATTTTCATAAAGTACTGCTGATTCCTCCAAGAAAACTAAAATAAAAATTGCATCCATCCTTCCACACAGATCACAGCAACCTGTTGTGTGTCCAATACAAACAGTTCACTAATGGACCCTCAATCACTCTCACCATGGTAACCCAGTGGTTCCTGCTGAGTGTGATGATGTGGTGAGGTGATGCAGTTCACGTTTGATGAACCTACATAGCTTTCAATTATTTCAACATCAAACCAAGAGAATAAGCACACCGTGGCCTATTTTCATGATCAGTGGATGAATGTTAAAGGAGACCTATTTTCTGTCATGTTCAAAAGTCATAAAAGTTCATAAAAAATGTGGCCAAAGCTTCACATAAACATAATAGAGTAAATGTATGTAAAACTAATCCCTGTAAGGATTACATATAAATACATGCTAACATCTGGTTTACAGATTCATTTTCTCCTCAATTTTGGGTGTTTTTTTCTTTTCTTTTAAGATTATTTTTTGGGGCTTTTCCCTTTATTTTTTAGTAAGAGTAGATAGACATGAAAGGGGCAGAGAGATGGAGAGATGACACGCACCAAAGGGCTGCTGGTCGGACTCGAACCCGCAATGCTGCAGGACTCAGCCAACATGGGGCAAACGCTCTTACAGGGTGAGCTAGAGGTACATGTCTGGTTGTGTACTATTTAGTTTTGAAGGCTTTAGTCGTGATTTTTCAGGGTAGAAAGATCTGCTAAACTCTGTTACAGTCATTCCCAGCTACAATGGACAGTACAGAAACAGCGAGAGCTGAGCAGAGATACGGACATACCAGGAAACACTGACCAATCACTGCAGACTGCGCTTTTTTTTCCAAGACGGGGGCTTAAAGAGACAGGGGCCCAAAGACACAGGCGCTCCAACAGAGCGTGTCCCACAGTTGCAGCAGCTATGGGCACTATGAGAGAAATAAAGAGTTTCTTTAAAGAACGTAAACATGTTGTAGTAGAAAAAAAAAAATACAACTACAAACCCTAAAATGAGCATAAGTCACCTTATCTGACAGCTATGATAATTGTATTTCCTTATACAGTATACACATTTATTTTGTTAAATGTCATTGTGCTTGTTATAAAGTGTAAGAAAAATGGTGTATGAACATTGGAAACACAGCATGTGGTTCCAGTCAGGACCAATACAAAATGGGACACAAACCTTGATGCAAGACGAGGGAACCATGCAAATCAAACTAGGGCTGGGACGACTCGCGGACATCAATTACGTAAATGCATCGACACAAATCATTTGACTTTAGTGTGAGGTAAACTGTGGTGTGTCTACCCAATCTGTAGCACTGTCTTCAATAAGTGTGCAACCAGGCCAGATTGTTTTAGATATATCAGGAGTCCTTTATAACGGCAGTTATGACGGCCCACATATTAAAAAAATGTCTCGTTGAAATCGGGCTTGGGCTCCTGAAATTGACTTTATTTTATCGTTGGGATTGATAGCCTACATCTGCCTTTAGGTTATTAAATTGAGATTTTAACCTTTTTGAAATTTGTTTTGTATAAATTGTTAATTAAGCAATGGGGAAATAATTGCTAATTGAAAAATGAATTGTTAGACTAATCAAAAAAAATGAATCGATAGATTAGTCAACTTAAAAAAAATAATCGCTAGATTAATCGCTTAAAAAATATTTGTTTGGGATATTAAACCACTCCCACCAAAACAATGTATTCCCTTTCAGTGGTAGCTCCATTCCCTGCCTTGCCGTAGCATGCAAAACTGGGACCATCTGTAGTTTCAGTAATGATGATGGCAGAGAGAAAGCTTTGAAAGCCATCTCTTTGACTTTGGTGTGCCAAGATTAGCACCCAGGAACCAGCTGCTGCTCCTGAAGCATTGCAGCAGCTTTGAAATATCAAATGAGGAGCAAGAAGCAGTGTTGCCTGTTATCCTCTAATCTGGAGTGCATCTGTTATTCTGCATCTCTATCTCCGTGACCACACAATGACAGTAGCCAAAAATAAAATATATATTCACATGTACAGTGTATATATTTATATTATACACAGGGGCATCCATGACCATTAACTCACCCACATCACTGTGAGTGGTGTGTGGGTCTACATAGAAATTAGGAGCAATATGAAATTTTAAATAGAAATTTAGTTTGTTCTGAGTTTTGTTTTATTGGTAATGCTAACCAATATGTTGGGACGAGCAACGACATGCTGCTGACTTTGTGCAAACAGTTTTTTCAGCTCATGAAAAAATAAGAGAAAGTTCTAAAGGCCCTAACACACCAAGCTGACAGCCAGGACTAGAGGTGAAGAAAGACTGTGGTGTCACTTCACGTCAACCCACGCCACCTTTGTCTTAGACAAAAATTAGCACTCGAGCTAGGGCTGGGCAATGTAGAAAAGCTAGCTAACGTTACCTTGCCAATTCCACCCAGCAGACATGCCTTCATCCTACAATATTTACAGAAAATTGTCTGGCTTGCTAAGGGACTAATTGTTTATTGGTGCAGAAGGAATAGGGAATGGGAATTTTGGACAACAAATACTTCAAGTTTGGAAAAATTAGTAAAATATTGATGTCAACCTTTTACCCGGTTTGATTTCTTCTATTTCAATGCAAAGCAACTTAAAGAGAAGTCTTTATGCCGGTGTTCTTACGAGCTATTGTGCAAGTCAAGCAACTTATGCCTCAATAATACTTCTTGCATCTTAGTTAAATCTCATATTTACACTGCATCACACGGTATCTTATATAATAAAAGAAGAAATGAACAGCAAACATTCAAAGTCTTAGTGTATTCATATAGACCGGATATACTTCCATTACTCTGTGCGCTGCAAATGACCCATAAACCCAGTCTAGTGCGACATGAGGTGATGTGATCTGAAAGAGAGAGACATAATAATGCCACGGTTTAATTTAGGTCGTAGTGGCTGCATAGACATGGTTGTATTATTTGTATTATTAAAACACCAATGAGTGCTGGAGAGTCCAAACAAGAAATTCATACTGTACATGGAAGGCCTTGCGGTGCCAGGAGAACACCAACACACAAAAGTGTCTGCAACTACATGATTACCTCAAGGCCATACAGAGGCTGCAATACCATACAGTAATATTCAACATGCACAGTGGTTGTAAACAGTTGTTGGCTTGCTGTTTTGTGGAGAACAGCATAGATTAACACATTTGCATGGCAGAAAAAGTATCAAATGTCAGAGGAAAATTATCAAAGCCCTTCTGCAGCATAATCCGCTTCTCTGCTGTCCATCTATATGCTTAGTTTGTTCCAAATAGTCACATATTCTCCAAAATGTAGCTAATGCACTGCTTCCCTCTTCATTCTTCATTTGTATTCCCCACTCCTTTTGGCTGACCACACTAATTTCTTTCACACATTTCCACATCTTTTATTGTTGCATTTGCTGCTGAACTAAGCCCCACAGTAGGTGTGAACAACATACAAGAGCCTTATGTTGCCTTGTCTTTTGATCTGGTTAAGAAAGGGGCATTTATAGTATTTGTATGATGCCTCCCAAACAGGAAAAGTGCGACTAGATGAGAAAAGTGTATTAAATAATGTTGTGTTCTCTGTAGTACCAAAAAGGACCAAGACCCAAATCATGTGAAACAATTTCCTTGGGATCAGTGTAATATATCAGAACAATTCACTGACAAAACTGTCACCATCTGAAAGACAAAGAGATGAAATTTTATTATAAGGCTGTTTTACTTTTGTCTCTCCATAGCCTGATCTCCCACAAACTGTCATTATAACAAGACTGTGCACTCTTTTTCAAACACCTCTGAAGTAGCAAGACGCAAGTAGTCTAAGAAATGCCATACAAGGAGCTATCCAGATATTTACTTTTAACTGTGGTGCTGCAACTCACTAACATCCTTGTCAGCTGCTCTACCTCTGTGATGCATGTTAAACACAGTGTGTAACAGACCAAGGAGTGTTGGTTATGATGGCTAATTATGGGCAGCGTAGAATATGGATTATTGCTAACAGTGGATCATACAGCCTGTGAAAAAATAAAAATAAATGATTACAAATTCTCTGCCAGTCACAGTTAAAATCCCTTTCTGCATACAAACAGGTTTTCCTCAGCGTTGCTGCACATTATAACACCATCAACCTTTTTCACAAATGCTGTAATTTCTCTGTACATATGTCTCTGCTAATAGAACTCTGGTGAGAAGATGCACAACTTCGTAAGTCTGTAATTTTGTACATGTAATGAATATCAGAAAAGAGACACGAGGCAAAAAGACAAAGAGAAAGAGATGATTATGCTCATGCAGACGGGCTTGATTAATCTGACAGTATACGGGGCACAGGTGCTGAGCCTCACAGAAGTAGGATAAACCTGGCCATGGGGTTTTTGCCCATCGGCCATTAGAATTACTGATTCTCTAATCCAATCTATCACAGCTATCATCCCCACAAGTAAATGTGACTGGACATTTTAGCTGCCTCCAGTTGTCAAAATCATTCACGTTTCTATTTTCTCTCCACCTATACATATGAAGTGAAAATGATCTTATAGAAGAGATATCTCCAGAGATTGACCTGTTAGCACACTTAATTAGCACATCTTGTCAGCACTCAGGTGTTGAGAAATTCCCTTTGGAGGGATGCATTAGCGCAATCACTCAAAAAGTCAAGAAAAGGCAGAGAAGAACATCTCTCTCACACTTTATAAAAATAAGTCACATTTAGCAGGTCCAAATTTCAACCCTTCTGAACATGTATTAGTGCTTAGCCCTTGATGCATTAGAGCCATCGATGTTCTGTGTGGAATGATTAAGGTTTGCTTTCGCTCCTAAGTG
This sequence comes from Etheostoma spectabile, assembly GCF_008692095.1. Taxonomy (NCBI): domain Eukaryota; kingdom Metazoa; phylum Chordata; class Actinopteri; order Perciformes; family Percidae; genus Etheostoma; species Etheostoma spectabile. The sequence goes on along the minus strand of NC_045754.1, from coordinate 11,334,944 downwards.
AAGAAAATCAAAGTATAATGGGGAAGTGACTTTTTAATTGACTCTCACCCTGGTTCAACCAATCTGGGCTTTTGCAAGCCTATACCAACAGACAGTGGTGGATTGAAAAGGAAGATCTTGTATAAATATTAATCAGAACCAGAAATACTTTATTGATCCCCGAAGGGAAACTCTTTGTTTTCTTTAAAGATGCTCCGATAGCATTTTTTGCTTCCCAATACCGATTCTGATACCAGAACTTGAGTATCGGCTGATACCAAGTACTGATCTGATACCAGTGTGTCAGATATTTTATTATGTTTTAACAACTGTATACTACTATCTAGGCCAGCAGGATATTGATAATGCTATCAATCCAGGCTAAAGTGTATGACAAATTTCAGGTTGTGGTCAACTAGCAAGGCCAGCTTGTTTGTCTGATAAATTGATCAGACCTGCATGTCACTAGCAACAGACTCTGTGTATCCAAGAACAATTGAATCAGTGTAAATGACGTTAGATCAGACACAGACTTCTGTAGTGGATTAGTGTTACGGCTCTGAACCGTAACGTTAGCTGGGACGGACGGACCCCTTGTTTCTTTAGGCTAACCACATTAGCTTTAGCCTGGCTGGCAGCAGCTTTCTGCGGGGGGAAATGGCCGGGAGACGTTGTGATTAGGTTGCATTAATCAGGGGGTTTAGTTTGTATTTGCAGCGAACATAAAACACTGAATACTGTAGCTTCACCGACTACCCATCGAAAACTATGCGCATCACTGTGTCAGCGGCAGCTGGTGGCTACAGTACTTTTCTACACACCAACAGTCTCACTTCCGATAACAATAAACCCCGTCGGACTAACGTCACATACACACGTTGTCCACATGGTTACCTGTCTTAAAGGGCAGGGGTCGAATGGTAATAATCATGTAAAATGACAACGGTGAAAGTTTACTTTTCTATCAAGCAGCAAAAAAGTTTTAGCTTCAACATCGCAACATCCCGAGATGTGACAATTGCGCATGCGCACATCACAATGTCGATGCTAAAACACAATATCGTTCAGTCCTACTGCTATCCCTGTATGGATGTGATTTGATTTCTATCTTTGTTATCGGTCTGGCTCAGGTTAAACTCTTTGTGAAACATGAACAAACAATGAATGCCACAGAACGTTCTTTTATTATCCAGTTTGACAGTTCGAAAAAGATCATAAACTACTTTAAGGTTGATTTTCTTTAGGGCTTGATTATGTGGTATCTGATCGGTGCATAAATTACAGTACTTCCCAATCCCAGCATTTTAGGTGGTATAAGAGGCGATACCAATACTGGTATTGGTACAGCTAATAAATATTCTCCATCTTTAAATTAAAATGTTGAAAATGTTTTTTGTTTTTTTTTAAATAATTTGAGACTTTATTTTTCTTTTGAGGGGTAAAAAGGCCTCGGACATAATGATTAGATCATAAGAAGTTAAGCATGAATGCAGTTTGGGATTTAGATCAAGATAAAATTCAATCATACTCTCAGTGGACCACATGATTTACCAATATCTCACGCTGATCAGAAGACCACCCTATATCGACCTAAACAAAAAAAAATATCCTGTAGTTTCTGAGCCAAGTACCAGTACTGACCATGATATCTGAGAATATTCTAATCTTGATGGTTTGTAGGAATGTGCCACTGATGGATGCTGTTTTCTCTGTTCTGTTAGTGCTTTCCAAATTGTTATGCAGGAACAGCAATTAGGCACACACAAGTCTCAAGGTGAAATGTAATGGCTTCCTTTATAAAACAAGACATCAACAGGCTGTGCTTTGAAATGCAATGCAATGGTTTTAATGTAATGAAAGCAACGGCATAAGACTGATAAAACCCATAAGGTTTATTGTGGCGAGGATTTAATGGCACTGCGTTGAAGTTTAAAAACAGACATTTTTAATACTACAATTCAGCTTTCCAATTCTGAGTCATAGTTTAAAAAGTAAAGAAGGATGCAGCATCATATTTAACTCGTTTTCACTGGAATATGCCTGAAATGATCTAATCTTAAAAAGCAAACACAATCACAGCTCCTATTTAGATGATTGACTATGACCAGGCATTTCGTTTTTCACTTCTTATAATCACTTTTTGCACTAAACCGGCATATCACCTTGGAGAACATATCACATTCATTCACAAGGATAAACATGAATAGACTTGCCCACTCAGCCAAAAACCAAACTAAAAAAATTATCCCCAGCCTCCCAATTCTTTTTTCACCCCATCTTGAAAATTTATCAGCAAAGGGAGCAGGAATGGGACCTGTCAGAATATCCATCATCATTGTCAGAAAAATCCCATCTGTATTCATCCATAGACACGGGGCAAAATGTGAACCTGCTTATCATCCCTCATGGGTCGCCTATAAGGGTCACTCTTAAAAAGTCAAAGACAGATTCTGAATGCTGAGATAGACGCACTAGTGTGCCAACTTCCTTGGTATATACAGTGTATACTGTGTACACACACACACACACACACACACACACACACAATTTTGTTCCACTGTTATTTTCTCTATTATTAATGTGATCTGTTTGAAGTAATCTGTTCCAACCATCTCTGTCTAAAAAAGTTACAATGAATTTTATTTCAGATCAAATTTATCCAATCAGCTCCAGCCTTTTGATCAAGGTCAGGCATTTTGGAAGTTCATACAACTGAACTTTGTTTATTACAAATGTCTGCCCTTTGTTTTGATCTCTTGGGTCATTTTAGAAGATCATCTCAAAGCCCAAAGGGTTATCGTTGTACTTCACAGCTATTTGTGTCCAAAAGCACAACACAGACTAAGATTGCTAGTCTAATTAAAGCTTGAGTGAACAACAACACTGCTATTTCAGGAGCAAATCAGTAATTTTCTTCTGAGAGAAAAATAAGATAGTGGATAAAGAAATGCTAGGTAAGAGTTTTCTTAAATCATTTCCTTTACTCTCAAAGCTCCCCATGGGAGAAAAGGGGACAAACAAATTAGAAGTAACCTCACTGGGAGAGGTCGGACATCTGCTACAATCTTCCCCTCATCGGTTTGTTTAAAAGTGGCCACTTTGCATTCTGTGGCGTACGTCTCCCCTGAGCAAAACATAAAGTCAAATAGCCACAGAATGATTTCCCTACCCTGACCTCTACTAAGATGATACCTACTTACTGCACGCAATTACTATCTTATTGACTTGCAAAACAATGTTCATGCAGCCTCTATCCAGGGGTGAGCAAGTAAGACTTATTATGACACACGGGATTACGTGTAGAGGGCACTGGTCTGTTCTTTTGTCGTGTTTTTTCAACTTTTCAGGTAAAGTAACACACTAAATGTCAGTTACATTATTAATCTAATATCCCAGCCAATGGAAATTGTAAACATGCGAAAAAGAAATGTGAGAAATGGATGCATTCTTGCAAGATAGTTATGATTATTTAAATGGAAATTGTGTTAAAACTGTGGGTCAGCCATCTGTGTTTTTTTCTAAATACAACTACTGTACAGCCATAATGGACAATTATATGTTTTCCGTACAACAACATATCATTAAGTGTCTTGTTTGCTCTGCTTGGTGTGTGTTCATCCCGCTCATCGTCGCTCATCTGCCGCTGCTATGTGTGCATACCCAAATTTAATTTTAAAACGGTGTTTAAGGTATGTTCATGCATTGTGGGAACATCCAGCTTTAAGTGGCAGCCATTTTCAGCAACAAAAAAAAACAGCCCAACTGATGTCTAGGTTTGCTTTAAACTGTTTTCCAGGTATCATTTTCAAACAATATAGCATGTGAATGCAATTCTTTGGGCAAGTCTAACCCGCTCGCCAGATGACAAAATTTAAAACTGACTCAAACGTGCATTCTTGTATCCACTAAGAGAGTAAGACCATTTAAGCAGAGAGAGTTATCCTCCTTTTGTGTGCTGCCACAACCACGAAGATGCTAAGTGTAGATTAGAGTGGGCAGTTTGATTAGGTAAGGATTTTTCTGTCAGGGGAAGGAAAGGTAAGGGTCTGTGCCGACGCTGGCACATACCTCCATTCTCTTATCCCCACGCTGATTAATGGCAGAGTCCCACAGTCCTGTGAAAGATTGCTGAAGCCCAGGGAAACCTCCAGAGATGAAGCTCCCTGCCAATTACCTTCCTCAATAATGGCAATTCAATGCCAAAATGACAGGGACCCGCCCCTCAGGATCTGAGTGGGCTGCTATCAAAGCAGAAGGCTTCATGAGTAGTGCAGCTGCCTTTGGAAACAACTGAAGGTGGAGTGAAAATAAAACTATTATCGCAATGGTTTTACTTTATGGCTCTCTGTTCTGTGATTATTACAATTCTTTTTTTACAACTGTGTGAGTGGTAAGAGGACACTACTTGGTGATCAAAACCTGAAAGAAAAGGTCAAAAAAAAAATCATGAATTACGCTTAGAAAATACAAATGTTTGCATGATTATGCATTGGTCATTGATATCATTTATTTTTGTAATATTGAGTCAGTGTGTGTGTGTATATATATATATATATATAT
>NC_045754.1:11328665-11330395 GCF_008692095.1 Etheostoma spectabile | reverse complement strand
ATATATATATATATATATATATATATATCATACTACCCTAGCAAATATAGGTTTGAGTGAATCATCATTAAGGCTGTGTAATTTCCAAGATTTGATACCAACACCATGACTTTGATACCAGTTCCTGAAAGATACCAATTTTAATAAATACATTTTAACAAAAAGAAATTTTAACATTTACAACATTACAGTACAAATCAGAGTTTTTCCTACATGCATCTACAACGTGTAGACAGCCAATCACAAACATTATTAGATTTTGGTAGAAGCATGCTGAATGCTTACTGGGTTACTGACGCTGATGAGATTTATGCCTCTAGGTATTGAAAATTGGTATTGAATGACAAGGCATTTTTTGATACTCTATACCAGTGATGGGAATAACGGTGTTATAAAATAACGGCGTTACTAACGGAGTTACTTTTTTTCAGTAATGAGTAATCTAATTGATTACTCATCCCATCTTAATAATGCCGTTATCGTTACTGCCGAAAAATGCGGCGCGTTACTATTATTGAAGTTTTTTTTTTATTTTTTTTACATCAGACCAACTAGATCTCTAAGCAGAGAGGACAAGACTTTGTTCTTCCTTGGTTAGTGGGCAGAGCATGACACAAGCACATAAATGCTAACGATTGGCTGAGGTTGAGTAAAATTTCATGGTAAGCCAATCAGAGGTAGAGGTGGGCGGATAGTCGCACACATAACAACACAAGCGAGTCAGTCAACGAGAGATAGGTATGGCTTATGAAATAAAGGAGAGGGGTGGGGGGAAGAGGTGGGTAGAGTAGCCAAAAATTTTACTCAAGTAAAAGTACTGTTACTTCAGAATAATATGACTCAAATAAAAGTAAAAGTAGTCATCCAAATAATTACTTGAGTAAGAGTAAAAAAGTGCTTGATGAAAAAACTACTCAATTAGTGAGTAACTGTTGAGTAACGTCTGATTTATTTCTTAACACAAGCATCAATCAGACCGACAAAAATACAAAATAATCATATTTAGGCAAACTATAGTTCATCCAATCAATAAAATAAATTAAAATTAATTTATATATTACAAATAGCTTAAGTGAGAGACTTGTCACATTAAATGTGGATGGATACTGCATGTGCAAAACATACTGTGTGTAACCTAAAGACAAAGATCCACCTCTCCACAGCAGAAACTAAAACTACCGCTACGTCTACTCAGGTGATGTTGATTTGTTAACGCTCACATGTCCGTTTGTTTTGGTCGACACGAAGACGCCGCATGATGTAGCTGCTGTTCGCACTTTCCTAAAAGGTAACCATGCTTTCACTATGAGGCCGGGGTTCCTCCACATCTGTGTTGCCTTGGCGACATTCTTTGTTTTGCTCGACTGTAAGCTAACGTCCCGCCCATAGATATATACAGTCTATGGTCCCGCCGCTGAAAACGAGTTGGTCACGTGACTGCACAACGCCGTTTGATTGGTGAACACAGTCACCGGTAGCCTTAACGGAAGACTCTCTCTCTCTCTGTCAAAATAAACATTAAAATGAGACGTACGCTGGGGTAAAAACAATGACGCGTAGAATACTCAAAGAGTTAAAAAGAAAAGTAACGAGCTCCTTGTAGCCTAATGTAGCGGAGTAAGAGTGCACTTTCTTCTTCACTAATCTACTCAAGTACAAGGAAAAGTATAGTGATTTAAAACTACTCCTAGAAGTACAATTTTTTCAAGAACTTACTCAAGTAAATGTAA
>NC_045754.1:11325562-11328655 GCF_008692095.1 Etheostoma spectabile | reverse complement strand
GTAACTCGTTACTACCCACCTCTGGTGGGGGGTGTAACTTTTCCTGCTAAAGATGTCCCACCGTGGTCAGAAAACACAGGCACTATGACTCTAGAGTTGCTCCGCAGCTAATTGCTGTCACTCTCTCACTTCTTCCTCGCTCTAGCACACACACACATACACACAAACTCACACACTTAAGTTATTTGCTCTACAAAGAGTGTATATATTTGTTATTTATTTTTGCTATAGTGCTTAACAAGCAGTATTTAATTTTGCCCAGTTGTGGCCCGTTGAGGGGCAATAAATATAAAAAGTTCCAAATCATGTATTGTGTTATTTGTATTGATCCACTAGACATAATATCTACTTACGCGGCATCTGATTGGAGGCTAGTCTCACTTTGTCCCACAGAAACATTAAAATAGTTTAGATGTGTGTACACTGTTTCTGTTAATGTATTAAGTGTCCATTTCATTGTAATATTCAGATTTGCCATAAATAATTTAACATGCACATGTATTTTAAGTTCCATTAAATAAGAGTAGAGGTGGGGGTCACATTTGAGCATTTAAAAATGTACTCAAAAGTAACACATTAGCTACTTTCTGAAGTAACTAGTTACTTTTATAATTTGTTACTGAGTCTCTAATTTAGTTAGTTTTTGGAAGAAGTAACTAGTAACTGTAACAAATTACTTTTTAAAAGTAACTTGCCCAACACTGCTCTATACTATAGAAGAAATTCAAGTATCAAAATTCGAAACCCAGGACTAATCATCATTCAAATGTCATATGTTCTTAAAATAACACACAGCCTACCATACTGAAAAAGAAGAGGGATGGCATGTGCACAAGTGATCGTATCAAACCTTTTGATTACCTGTCTGGGGGAAAATATATGCCCATTCAAGGGCATGGTACAAGGACTTTAAACTGTGCCACCTTTGGAGAAACTTCCCTCCGAGATAGTGCAGATAAGCGACGCTGAAAGGAGAGCTTAGGAGCTTGCAGGAAAATCTGCTTCTCCCTACTGATTTGGACATCCATTTTAATGGGACACTTAAACTTATTCAGAAGCTAGACCTGGAGTCACAGGGTTCCTCCTAGTGCAGTCAAACTAGAGCCCGACCGATAAAGGAATTTTAAGGCAGATATCGATACATTGTTTTTTGTTTTTTTTTAAATCCAGAAATTCATTTCAAAACATAAACAGATTTCCTTAACATTAGTTATTTGATGTTATTTATGAGTTCCCACTAAAATAATGGTAATTTGTTTTGTCACAACATTCAGAAAAACATCAAAATATATTAAAGTTCTGATAAATAAAAATGTATAAAAACACAAACTTAAGATATGAAACTTAAAGTCCTTTAAACTAAAACACAACAAAACAAAAACAAAAAATCAGTGTTGCCAACAGGGACGTTGTAGAGTGCCCTCTGGTGGACAAACTATACAACATTCATAACATTGTTGACAGTCCGTTTGTTTTTTAAATATTCATTTATTAGAATCTTTTGTATATATATATATATATATATATATATATATATATATAAATCGGCCATTATATAACGATAGATCGGGGAATGCCTAATATCAGCCTATAATATCGGCCCGTCAATATATCGGTCGGGCTGTAAGTCACACTACTCCCGGAGCAAGGAAATTGTAGCCATTGTGGGCATAAAAAATGCATTACCTATGTTCCTCTGTCTGCTCAACATTCTCACCCGTGGCACAGCTTATTGTCAGCATAGTACCTTACTGACAGCAGAACAGCTTGTAAGCTAAAGAGAAACAGGGCTGTTAAGTACTGAGCTATGTCCCAGAGCAAATTGAGGAGAAGGTGCATGCCTAAAAGCGACTATATGGCAGTGCTCTAATTTTTCAGTGTTATTTTCAGTGTGTATATGAGCAGTCCCATGTTAGAACTAAAAAGGATCCTTAAGGAACTCAAGCTGTGTTTGTGAAGTACTTGTCAAATGATGTACGTGGACATAAAACTGAACAAAAAACAGTTTGGGGTTCAACAAAGCTAATCTACAATTCAGTATCAGTACAGAAAGTTTTGTTTTTGATGTCTAAGGACTTGATGCTTAACTCCATTCTTCTTCTTCCAGCGTACAAATCAATTCTGAACCAAAATCTCATTAAATGCTTCTTGATAGAGCTACTATAGCAACATCCTGCTTCTCTAAGTGTGGGACCATCCAATCCTACAGGGACGACAGACACTTTAAAAATCGATCCCAAAGACACTGAAGGCATAATGTCAGCCTCTCTGTGATAAGGAACATCAGCAAAAAGGTGATAATTGAAAATTAGGGTTAGACTTGTATTTGTCTGCCCAAAGTTTTGGCTTTACCCGTATATTGCTTTAGTAAGTCCTTGTTATTTCCAAGCTATTGGAGAGTTGCTGCCTGTCTGAATGCACTCAAGTGTGAATTGGTGCTTAAAGGACAAATCCGGCGCAAAATGAACCCAGGGGTTAATGACGTGTACTGAGTCGACCGTTCAGTGGGACATGTTTTCATGCAGATCAAATGTGTCTGTAGCTTGAAACAAGCTGCTGATTAACTTATAACGCTAGTAATCAGGGCATGGAGGAAGTAAAAATAATTTGGTATTTCTTTACCACTAACAAGGCTCAAAATAGCTGCACACTTCCGCGGTAGCATATTGAGGGTCCCTGCATGTAAACCGAAGCATTGACAACTTTGTAAGTGTACACACAGTTTATTAAAAAGTTAGTTTATAAAGACATTACCGTTCTTTGGGAAAACAGTCATGACCAGTCGAACCACAAAGGCTGTGTAACCAGTAACATAGCGCAAGCATAGCGTTCATGGTTCCACTGGTCATGATTTCCCAAGATGGCGCCTTACATTACTAGTGTTAAGGTAAACAGCGGTTCGCGCTAGCTTGTTTTAAGCTACAGACACATTCGATTTGCTTGAAAACATATCTTACACAATGGTCGAATCGGTTCACGTGTGTGTCGGAATTGTCCTTTAACACAAACAGTAAATCTATGAAGGATAAGAAGCCTATTAATACGTTGGGAGAGGAAAAGGTTAGAGAATGTGACACACACACACACACACAC
>NC_045754.1:11311890-11325552 GCF_008692095.1 Etheostoma spectabile | reverse complement strand
ACACACACACACACACACACCCTTACCTTGCAGTGACATCACACAATCGTTTTTTCTTACATCCTTTTGCCAAAAATAATGCTTCAATTTGTCTTTCTTTGACAGGTTTGAAATGTTTTGCAATACATCCTAAACTCTCAAAAGAAAACTAATTTCAAACCATGACAGGCACAAAAACACAGCCAATTAAATGAGTGAAGTACTGGAACAATTGGCCCTTGTCAAATCACTTTTCTTATCCCCCTCCCGTCTCCCCCAAAAAATACAGATCATTACACCCTTATGCTGTAACAGTGCACATGCTGTGAACAGCCATGTCATGTGTCTTCTCTTATAATACATGGACTTATGGATGGTGCAGAAAAATTAGGTCTCCTTCAACTCACACTGGCAAGGCACCTAACCGATGAGAGCACAAGCAATGACGGAAATGACAACAAGAGGAACATATGTTGTGGGTTTTTTTTTCTTCAATGTGTGCATCTTATTGGTCAAGCAACAGGATTTTAAAATATTTCCTGACATGAGCCCTCACTGGCCCTTGCCCAGCAACCTTTTCCCCAAAGAACAGCTATTTGTTCTTCTGTAGTATTCCCGTATTAGCTTTGATGCTCACATTCTGGTCTATTTTTCTAACACTTAGATTATAGACTGTTACATTTCATTTAAAGTAACTGTTGCTCGTCTTTGTCCGGTAAAAAAAAGACTATATAGATGGAATGTAGAACATTTTCATGAGTATACAGTGCAAAGAACACTTTGTGGGCAGGACATTAATGTGTTTTTCAGAGTAATGTGACAAACGTACATCTTGGCCCATGGGCTCAACTGAGCAGAAAGAGAAGAATGGGAAGGGAAAAAGTATTTAATAGTGTTTTGGTTCCAACAGCTTGAAGGTGAAACGAAATTAGCATTATTTATAATGTGGTAACAAGAAAAAATGGATAGCGCAAATGGTGCACTTCCAGATTCAAAGCACAACTTAACTGAAAACAAAGCAAGAAAAATCATACTAGCTAAAGTAGGAAAATATGTTTGGAAAATCACGTTCTTAATAAACAGTAAACTGTCTCAAATACATTCAGCAAAATTAAAAATGGAATTATTTCTATTGATTACATTGTTTAAATTTAAAACTACTTGAAATGCAAAAAAACAACTAGTTCAACACATAACCTTTAAATGCTTCAAGACCAACAGAAGTAGCAATTACCTGCAATTAGTGCATATAACTGCTTGCACGGAATCATGGTCAATGTATAAATAGTTTCTTTCTGACAGTATCTCTCCTATATTTATATATATTATTTCTCCTATTTTTAAACACCTCATCACAAAAACCACAAAGAGCATTTCATGGCGCCAGCAGTGCCATTAGCAAGATGCACACTACAGAGGGTCAATTGATATCTCTCTTTTCATCTTCCTGCAATCTAAACCTCTATACCCCCACACCCCATATAATTTTATCATCATCATACAGCTTCTTTAATTTTTCCAGTTCCCCATAGGCTCAGCTTATTTGGTTGACTTGCCAGCCAATTGAATCATTTGCTTCACCTCAACCCAATCCATTGACCTTCTGTCTCCTGTCTACAGGAGAATAGCAAAGGTGGCATCTGAAGTCTCTCACCTGTTTAGCTGGCTGATCAAGCTAAGGAAGTCATTGATATATTTGTGTTCACACTCAATCACACCGGTAAATTACAGTTAAGTGTGAAGCACACCGTCCCTACAAACACAAAAATGTCAGAATGAATACAGGCAAGACTTCAGTCTTAAATATACAGTAAAATACAAAACTGTGGAACAAAATCACAATCATCACTCCGAATGATGCTGATGTGTGTAGCTCTTTTTTTTTTAAATCCCAGAATAACATGATGTTGCAAGTTAATGGAAAAACGTACAGTGTTAGGCTTGCTGTAATCCCTGCAGGTATAAACTGCTGTCCCTGCCTTCACTGATTTCACCCAGGTCATTCATCAGCAACCACTCCTCTCCTAGATAAGGGAGCACTTTTCCAGCCCTACATTTTGACAATTTAGTGCAAAACCAGGGTGTGGAGGTCCAGCTTCACATCCAGTCTCATTAAAGAATCAAGGGTTGTATTAATATTTAAAGCTGCACAAATCAATAGATTTATATTAGCAATGGATCAAATGGCTGTGTAATGTGTAAAGGGCGAATTTCAACCCACCTACAGCATCTCTCAGCTCTATGGTATGGTGGCCAACAGGGCAATGGTCTGCAACTTAAGAAAACACATGCAAATAGACAAAACACAAGCAAGTTAAGAAAAAAAAACATCATTAATTTGACAATACATGTGCAGCATTCAGCAAACGCGAATGCTGAAACGATGCCAAAAGAAAAGCAGACAACCCCGAAAACAAATGCAACTAAAAAAAATGGCTGCATCCAGATTACACAACGGAAGTTCTCCAGGAGTCTATTGCAAAAAAACAGGATAAGGGATTAAGCCAGGATGTTCCGGTTATCCTGGATGAATTTCACCTAGACTTGGTTGCACACAAGCAGAGGCACCTAAATTACCATGGAGATTTATTCTCTACAGCTAGTCTGGTCCTGACCAGGAGCCTTTTCTGTTCACTCAGTGGGTTTACCTTATCAGCTTGCATTAAAATACAACAGGTGTATGTTGCTGTTCAGTTAAATACTGTTAATATTTTAACATTGTGACTATTATTCAAAAAAACAAAACTTATGTTACTGTCGTTCCCATATATTGCTGTATGAAGACTGCTGTTCATATTGATGTTAGAAGTATATAATAATATATTATGGTGGTTGTTGAGATAATTAGAAAAGGCTTATAAAGTCACAAATGTGTTTTAAACGAAGTCAGTAACTAAGGGCAATACATAAAGTGCTGTACACGTGTTTTTATAGTGGACCAATGCACCTTAAATTATTTTAGTTGATTGTTTTTGTTTTACGACTATAATTTGGGAGTAGTGTACATTTTTAAGAACACATAATTGTGCTATCCTCCCAAATTATAGTCTTAGTTTACTAGACCAGTAACTATATAGTGGTGTAGTCTACTTCACATTCATGTAACAGGGCGAGGACACCGCAATGGATTTTTACATTATATTTTGCTGGGGGGAAGAATAACAGATGAATATCACTCTGTTACATTCATGTTTACAATGTGCATTACATTTATCACTTGATTATCTTTATATTTTCTAGATTTTAGAGTCCAGTTTCTTCAGTGTTTTTCTTTTCTACTTCCATATGTACACGAGGGGGCAACTTCATGTGTTGGGGGTCATCTGCTTTTCTTTTTACATTGCTTCTTTTTGGGGGTTTGTGCGCTTTTCTTTTTGCATCGTTTCTATATTTGAAGCATATTAATGTATTTGGTTGTGTTGTGTTGCATAATGCTGCACGTGTTGTCAAATTAATGAAGTAGTTTTCTTAACTTTACAAGATTATACTTTATCAATGTTGTCTTTTTTATCAATTGTTGCCCTCAAGTAGCCAAAAAAAATAAATAATGCAACTCTAGCTACAATAAACCTTAACCACATTGTATTTAACTCTAGCTTTCAGGGGTTTTGGTAATCAGCTGCTAATATGGATCAAAATCAACAAATGTTACAGATAGATTACCTAAAGACAACACAATTTTTTTTTTTTTTTTTAAACGGAGGATGCAGATAGCTTAAGAAGAAAGCCAATAATGGAAGAAAAACGTGGATTTTAGAGACAATGTTAAATTAGATATTGACCCTGTTTAAGCAGTTGGTAAAGTGCTATGTAGTCTTTATCCTGGACGTTCCACTTCCGGGATTGTTCCAGTGCCGCAGGAAATTTTGCCGAATGCATGTTTTTTTTGCTGATGTCTGTTACCTTCTGCTTTCTTTGTGTTGGAATTTTAACCTCCGGTAGATTTATGAGGACTGTTAACTGCTCCTCAGTTCTCTGTATGGTAAATTGAGACAGCTAGCTAGACTGGACAGATCTGTCCAATTTGAGTTTTCACTCGCACAACTATTTTACAGATGCTCTGTGCGGAGCTTAGCGCCCCCCCATGACAATTGTGATCGGTTTAAAGAAATACCAATAAACCAGAGCAAGTTTTGTCTCCCATACCAGAATGCTATGTGGACTAGCCAGACCCTCCTCCACAACGCAGCGTATAGATGGTCTGGCGAAGTGAGACGAAGTACAACGTAGCTGCCCATCATTGACCCCTGGAGTCCCAGGTAGAAATCTCTGATAGGCTTTATAGAAAAAGGTACTAATCTCATTAAAGTGAAAGACAACAATGACTGGTCTCAGTAATATGGGTCAGTTGGTGTTTAATAGTTCAGGTCTGTTAATAGGCTCCAAGTTTTGATTGTCAGTCTGGTGGGACTGGTAAACAAAACATTACTCAACAGGCCTTTAATCCAACAGCTATGCCTTCCATTTCAGTATACATGTATGTGGATATTGTGTTTTGCTCACGTTGGCAAATGAGTGGCATCAATCTGCTGAAACAGCCTGTAATCCACTGTTTACTAAAACGTAACCTAGCTCAACTAATATATAACAAAATATAACAAATTACAATTTCTTTTTTCTCATTTCTTTATTTACAATGTTCCTTTTTATTGCAATGTCCACTTAAAAAAGCTAACTGGGCTACAGTAATGAAATGCCTTATTTCACTTTGATATTGATACAATCCTGTGCCCTTCCAGAGCAGTAATTCCAGAGGTTAAAATTACCCTGAATGTTTGTGTTCAGTCCCTCTCCAGACCAAGATAAATTTGGCCAATCTGGCCTCTGCCGGCTCCTGCTTGGCTCTTACTCTGTGGCCAAAAAGAAAAATGGTCTGCTTTCCCAAAGGGGCAGAGGCAATAGAGCTACGTGCAAGGCTATCAGGGCTGTGCAATTCACGGAGGCTGTAGATATTATTTCTCTCCAAAAGAATGCCATTTATCTCTTCAACCTGAGCCACCTGATTGTTGGGGATGGCTTTCTTTACACAGATGTCAGGGGTGACATTTGCAGACATTCAGTTAGAATGGAATGTTTGGAGTCAGTCATTGCAATAGCTCAAATGTTGACAGCAGGGGATATGCCAAACACTTACAGAACACATTCCTCAAGTGAAGCATTTTTGAAGATTGGATCCACCATATGCCAGATGGAACAAGATTATGACACACTGTCTACTCCGACAGCATGTGTTATTGTGCTGGTTATCACATTATGCTTAATTTGTTAACACATTGATATGTACCTGTCTGTGTTTCCTCGTATCAATGTAAGGACTTCATCGTCCCTTCTATGGCTGCTAAGAAAATATGTTAAACAGTGTTGAATTACATTTAAATAAAAGTTAATTAATCTGCTTTGAAAAGTTGACAGTTTTGATGTGTAAATTCAATACTTTAATCAAATGAAAACGGCTATGACATATTTGATTTCAGTCATACAATATTTGAGTGTGTACTCCTGCCATTAAAGACGAGTCAAGACTTAAGTATAGTGGTGAGAGCCAGGCTTCAATTGACAGCCTCACACTTCCACTATTGTAATTAGCCCCTTGGAGACAAACAACACTCTGTAGAAGAAGATATCATTACTTTCTCATGCTCCTGTCAGGAACTACACATCTAGTCCCAGTTGGAATCACTAAACTAAAACTATATACACTTTTAAATGCAATACACATCATTAGAACATCTAAATGTTGCTTTGTTTTTTGTTGCTTTTTTTCTTGATCTACATAAAAAGGCACATATTGAACTTGAAAAAGCAGTTGTTTTCAAAAGGATACATAGTTCAAGATGAAAACTATAAATATTTACTATCTCGTAGGACTTGTCTCTCTCCTTTTCTGACAGCTCAGGACATGTAAATCAGTGTTGCCAAGTCCGCTTATTATAAAGCGACTTTGGGCTTGTTTTTCTGTTAAGTTGCTTACAAATACTGGTAGTTGCGGGTCGCAGTTTTTTGGGGCTTGTTACTAAAGTGTAGTTGCTTATTTGGGCTTGTTCCCAGCTCCATAATACGTTGTCAAGCAGATATTTTCTATTTGTTATTTGAACGTAGGAGTTAGTCTTGCCTGTTCCCTCGGTCCCTCCCCTTTCCCCATCCACACTGGAGACAGCAGCCAATCAGAGGCATAGCAGGGCAGTCTGTTTTTCTGGTTAGGAAAACGTGCGAGTAGCAACTGATTGTGACTGGACTGTAGGAGAGTTTTTGGAGGAATAAATGCACGGGATAAAGTGGGTGAAATACGGGTAGAAATATAACAAAGACAAGGAGAAAGAGAAAGGAGTAAAAGAATGGATTCAACCCGTCGTGGGGAACAACTCAAAATCACTATGAAAAAGTGTATATTTGATATCCCATCAGTTTTCTACAGTTAAATAATGTTAAAAGGTGGTTTAACTCCCTCCTGTGGTTGTTGTCCTGAAGCTCAGGGGGAGAAAATAAATAAACTCTACCATGTGTACAGTTTACCAATCTGTCCACATGGATGGAAATTGACAATCGTCCCCACGGATTGTAAAACCGTGCACAGTTTGTTTTTCTCTTCCAGGATCTTATGGGGGCCCCGTAGAAAAAGTCGCTTGTTTTCGCAAGAGCTGACAACACTGCATGTAATTCTACAGATTAAGGTGCTAATGCCTTGGAAACACCTTGATACAACAATATGAAACTAGTCGAGAAATACATTTAGAGAAAGACAAATTAACAACACATTTAGAAATCGTACATACAGAATACAAATAGAACGACTTACGCCTTTAAGACCATGGATACATCTTCTTGGGAGAAATAATTGCATTAAACTCAGAAGAAGCCACTGAAATAGCTGTAGCAACGTACTGTAATATTTTTGGGCACAACTAGTGAAAAGCATCTCGCAGCGACAAAATGCCTGATAGGACAGAGTATCCGGAGGGGAATAAAAGCCGTTACGTCAAAATAGGTCAATGCTGGGGCGCCCTGGTAACTTACCTGGTGGAGCGTGTGCACCATGGACCAAGGCTCAGTCCTTTCCACAGCGGTCCACCGTTTGAATCCAACGTGTAGCCCTTTGGTGCATGTCCTCCCCCTTTCCTGTCTACAATTGCCTCATCCATTAATGGCCAAATGCCCAAAAATTAATCTTAAAGCAACACCAAAGCACTTTTCTTCTTCAGACCCCCTACAGGTTGGAAGCGGAATTGTCTCATCGAATTACAGAGCCGCTACCCGATCTGACAAACTTGCGTAGTGCCGATAGAGGGCCGCAAAGCAAATGCAGAAGTGCTGTTCACCCTTTATATGAAACAATTTTGGAAACATTATTTTAAAAGGTATAAAAGAATCTCTGGTGTTGCTTTAAAGAAGAAAAAAAAAGGCTTAAGGCTATTCAGTTTAAATACATCTGTTCTTCACCCAGAAAATCAAGCTGTTTTGTGCACTGATTGTCTTTTTTAAATCTGAAGGCAAACCCCATGCACAAGGACATGATGTGTTCACACCACAGTCGTCTTTGATTTTAATTGCAGATGGCAACAGGAGAAGAAAGTTTTTGTCGTTCTGTTGTGAGTGATTGAAAAGGGAAAATGCATGAGCTTGGCCTTAAAAGAACTGAAAGCAAAAGTCATAATGCTAATTCACAAAACCAATATATTTGCTTACCTTTTGCATGTGAAAACATGGCAGCTAAAATACACACACTGGAAATTATATGTTAAAAACATTAAACCTCTTAATACAAGAAGTCGATCACTGACAGTCCCTTTGAACACTAACTGAACCTGTGTAAACCCAGAAATATGGACACATTTACAAACATCCAGTCCATTCAAGTTATTGGTTTGCTCTATATCAGATAGATTTCCTATTGTGTACCGCTCCAGATGTACGATTGCTGTTTGCTGTGTCAGCTGTTACTATACAGTAAACCCTGACTTGTGCATTTGAGCTTGACTGGCAAAACACAAAAGAAAGAACAGAAATACAGCAAACTTTAAGGGCATAAACAAATCACAAACAAGTGCAGGATCATAGTTTGTCCCATATTAAATTCTGAATTTATGACTTGTAGCTAGCTCTGGTCGACAGCTTTTACCATTGCTAACCTGGCCTTTACTAGGCAAATGTATTAACCTACCCTTTAAATCCAGAGCTCCCACGAGAGCATAATTTGAGCATAATTTTAATCACAATCACGAATTTGGCTTCCCACAATCAAATTTGTGTAACCAAGCGTTTTTTTAAATGAGTCATTCCGTTCATAGAACGCTGAGAGTTTTTTTGCAAAGCCAATCTACCGCTCCGTAAACCACTGTCTCATCATGTGCCAGTCAGAGTTGTTCCCTGCACCGCGCAGCTTAGTCTCTAGATGGAAACAGTCAGAGGACATAGTAACGTGAGCAGTCAGTTATACCTCGGTCTCAAGGTTTACCTGTTTACCAGTAAACAACATTTTGTCCCGTTTCTGTTTTTTCAGACAACAGCAATGACCCGTGCTAGTTGGTGCTAGTTAATGTCTGTTAGCTTGCAGGGCTCTAGCGCAAGATAAACATTTTTTCCTTTAGGTCACACCGGTGCACCTGACGTCCTCACATTGGCTGCCTCTCCACAAACAAAGCAATGTTGTTTATATCGATATGGTTTAATTTTGCAATACATGACCCATTTCTTCTGTAAAGCTGTGCCTGTGTGTGGCTCTCTACTCTTACTCTTTGCTCAACCCCGCCCCCATTCACTCACACACGGCTCCACAGCAACAGAGACAGAGCAGCGACCGCGCCCATGTTCCACCAAAACACCGGTCCACACTTCTGACATTTGTCCACAGTTTTAATTAATATTAACATAGCTGTGTATTGTTAAGTGGCAGGAGAGGCAAACCTGTATTAGTACCAGTTTTCCGCTGGTAACTGTGCTATTGCGGCGGCCACGGTAAAAAACACAGAAGAAGTTATTGAATGCAACTAACTAACTAACTAACTAACTTGACCCATTCATAATGAGTCAGCAGTCACTCTGTGAGTAGCGTCCATCGCACTCCTCTTCTCTCTTTTAATCAGTTATTCAGAAAAAAAGTGAAGGAGCTTACTTACAGACAGACAGACAGACAGACAGACAGACAGACAGACAGACATATCTCCTAGGCTATATATATATATCCTAGGCTATTTATTTTAGATAATTTTCATTTACAAAATGAAACAGCTGTTGCAGCTGTATGTATGTACAACATACAAGTTAAACATAAGAGGAATGTAGCACAATATGGATGTGAAGGAAGTTATAAATTGCCTATGTGACTATAAAATTTGTTTTGATTAAAAACAAATAATCGTGATAATTGTGATCTCAATATTGATCAAAATAATCGTAATTATCATTTTGGCCAAAATCGTGCAGCCCTACCTAAAACCATTTAATTTATATAGGGAGGTATAGGAAGTTAAAGGCCATGTCCAGTCCTACAACTTTCCATAACCTCTACAGAGTCGGACTACAGTTGTTTCTATGTTCTTATTTTCTCCCTAAAGTCTTATATTATTCGCTTAGAACCAAATCCCTTGCTATTTCAGAAGAGATGACTAAAGTAATGTGCCGTGATGAAGCAAAAATAATGTTGGTTGGTGCAAAATGAATAAATGCTAAAGAAAAGCCTTTGTTCTTTTTATTCAGCAGCTTTATAACCCTGTAAAATTTTAAGTAAAGATTGATTGACAGTTGCCAATTAACTCATCAAAAATACTTGCCAATTAAAATGGGTTATAAGTGCCTTTAAATATTAATACACTGTATTGCAAAGAATAAATGTAGTGAGCTAAGCCTGTTGATGAAAATAAATGAGCTGCCTTTGTCGAGCAAACGACAATATATTTACATACTCCCCTAGGACGTTGCATGTTTTTTTTTTTTCAACTAAGTTGCAACTTGCAATTATCACAGCTGAAGGGAGCAATACATTCTGGACCCTCTGGAACAATGGTGCAGACAATAAATTCAACATATTTCTTACAGGTGGTTAAGGTTTTGTGAGAAATGAGAAAGTAGTAGTGTTCATTAGGACGCATTTGAGCTACACAAGGAAACTTCCCAGACTGGATCTACAAGTCTGAGAAAGTTCAATTAAATAAAATTTCATGTGAGGAAATCTGACACAGGACACTACTCACCCTTGATGGTATGGGATTTCTCTGTATTAAAGGGCTGCGAGATGTAAAGTGTTAAAAGGGATGGTTCGGAGTAATTTCACCCTAGGGTTCTTTACGCAATGACCTTGAGCCGAACCCTCCGCAGAAGCTCTTTTCCCTTGGTCCACCATTGGGCAAGTTAGCGCTATCAGCTGAATGGCTTAGTGCAGGCACTAATAGAACCAAGTGTGTATCTCGTAAATTACCCCTAGTAATGCCAGGAATGGTACCAAACTTCCACAGTACCACAAATACGTTCTGTACTCATAAAATGAGCCATTGGAAAGTTTGTAAGTACAGTATAAGTTTATTTAAATAGCACTTGCCTGATGGCTTCTACTCTGAGCTGCTAGCACTGCTAGCTAGCTCTCCGATTGTCATCTATTAGTTGTAGCTCCTCGTCCCAGAATTCAGGCTCAAATAGGTACAGGCAACCTTTGAAATTGAGTCACTCATCGTTGCGTTCAATTTTAACCTCAAACTCACTGCCATTTCGTTGATCTCTTCTCACTTCTTGCCTTCTTGCTATTTAAACAAACTCCTGGTGTACTTACAAATTTTCTAATGCCTCGTTTTATGAGTACAGAACTAATGAGGAAAAAAAAAATCAAATCGTGATACCCATATACAGAACTTATTTGTACTACTGAAGAAGTTTAGTACCATTCCTGTGCCTGCCTGTACCTATTCAAGCCTGAATACTTGGAGCTACAACTAATAGGACAATGGGAGAGCTAGCTAGCTAGCTGTGCTAACAGTAGAGAGTAGAAGCCATCAGGCACGTGCTACTTAAATAAACTCATGGTGTACTTACAAACTGTCCAATGAGTACATAACATAATTTGTACTATTAATGGGGTAATTTATGAGATACACACTTGGTTTTATTAGCGCCTGCACTAAGCCATTCAGCTACTATAGCAAAATAAAAATAAATGTTCCCAAAATAAAAAACGGGCACATTTAAAAAAACCTTTCTAACCATACATTGGTTCAGCTTAACGCATATATAAAACTGTTAAAAAATAAATGTAATTAATTGCCACTGTCAAATTTCTGTCGTCGGCAAGCCTTGAGGTCGTATCAAAAGAGACACCTGAATATATTTTTTGTGCGATTACCTTCAACTGGTAATTTGAACATGGCCATTATTACAATTACTGGAGAAATGTTTATGTATTTAATGGAGCTGAGATTTTTAGCATTCTGCCTAGCATTCTATTCAGTTTGACAAACAAAAATACAAGACATTTTCTTCATAGATGAACAAGGACACACTATGTTATCGATGCAAAGCACCTAAAACCTGACTCAGCCAATATTATCCAGCACTATCAGCACCAGTCGAAACTGCAACACATATTGGCAGTTCTTGGCTTTGCAGTCTTTGTGTTTAGTTTCAGTTTTTATACTTCAGAAACAATTTTCCGTCAAATTAAAATAATTAGGAATGATGAAAAATTGGAGCACCTTGCTAGCTGAATGGTTGCAGTACGTCACATACTGCAACGTCCCGGGTTTGTTTCCATTATTTGGGACCTTTGTTGCATGTTATTATAGCTCCACCTCTCTCCACCCATTTCCACATTGTCAAATTAGAAATGATGTTGGAAAAAAAGAAAAAATCAATGTCACATTGGTCTATACACTGAATGAAGAGATGGATCTAGTAAACTCTAGGTAAACTTAATAGAAGCTTGTCTGTCAAACAGAAAGCACCTTCATAACATCACAAAATGTTAGGCGTTTATCATTGCAAAATGGTTTATTGTACTCATCTATCATAATACATGTCACAAAAATAACTCACTCCCCCCCCCTCCCCGCGAGTGATCCTTGAGTGCAATCCGACTACTACATAAACAGCTGCTTAAAACAGAGGCTCCTTTTGGTTAATGCAGTGCACTTATCTAAAATATCCTGGGGCAATATCTGTGCGGACAATAAATCATGCTGTAAAATCATAGTTGTTGGCCTAGAAACGTAAGCCTCTGAATGTTTCCATCAGCTTCAGCCTGCGGGTTATTTTTCTTGGGATTGTAATAAATGTACAGAAAAAGGCTAGTTGCTTGATGTGGTACATGACGAAAGTACAAAACAAAGGGTGATTTCAAATTAATCCAGTATATGGAAAAACAGTTGGGACATTGTAATGTAATCCTACAAATAAACCATGCAATGAATAGCACAACCTATTTTCATTATTCATTATGGGGCAAACTAACTACCCAAACGAAATCAGATGCTGCTGCAAGTAAATTGTCCAACTAGTCAGCCTACTTGAAATTTTTTTTTTTTTTTTTTTTTTTTTTAGGATAGCCAATACTGGACACAAAGATATCCCTTTTCTTTATTTGTTAACCTTTGTTTAACCAGGAAATAATCCCATTGAGATTCAGAATCTCTTTTTCAAGTGAATCTTGCTCAAGACAGCACTATAACAGTCCCATGTTAAAATATACAGTAAAAACAAACAAAACAGAAAAAGACAGTTGGAAATTTAACATCATCTCAACATAATTACCAGCAGCACTCAGTGATAGCACATTTTAACCTGTCATTGTTGGTAGGTAGTCTAATTTAAGATGATTCTGCAATTTATACCGGTATGAGGGTGCAAAAACTTTAAAGGCACTTTCACCGAAGACAAACCGTCTCATTCGGGGAATGAGATACATGATTTTCCCCATACGATTGAAAAAAACATTTCCTCGTGGTGACTTTAGGAGACAGTAGAGAACATAGGTAAGAAGGAAGTTTACACAATATGGCCTTAAAAAGAAAAATGTACCAATGCTCCAACCTGCGATTGTGCAAGGAAGGCCAACCAATGCTCTCATACAAGCTACAGGGATGAATATGAAAACTAGAATTAGTTACAAATCTTAGTGCTGCATCCTTTGTTTCTATAACAGAAACCCACCTTTACTCTGAGTTTATTGGTTAAAACAGTCTATATGCTGCTTAAAAGGACAAACTTTCTTGTAGGAAGGAACCAAGATATTGATACTTGTTCAATTACTTTCTCCTCTAGCGTGACAATCTGGCAAGCATCGTCTGTGTGATTTAGAGAAGCACATCATTTTGGTTTTCTCAAAGTTTAGTACAAGTCTCAATTAATGGTCATTCTTCTGAATAATGTAAAAAACAGATTGCAGGTATCTGAGGCAATTTAACACCTAGCCACTGCATGCGTCTTTTGGATATTTTTATAGCTATAAGAAGATATTGAAAAACAATAAGTGTAAATAAATAATGAAGGATTACAGATGTGTTATTATCTCGTTGCTCAAACCAGATGTTGAAAAGGTGTTAAAGCATCTTTCTCTCTAAGCTACACATTTCATTTTTACTCCTTCCAGATGGAACTACACCTATGAGCGTTGTGTGAAAAAATGCCACTCCCTGATCTCGAAAACAGTTGGCTGTGGCTCAGTAGTGGAGCGGTTGCCTGCCAATCGGAAGGTTGGTGGTTTGA
>NC_045754.1:11310071-11311880 GCF_008692095.1 Etheostoma spectabile | reverse complement strand
TGCAGTCCCATGTCGAAGTGTCCTTGGGCAAGACACTGAACTCCGAGTTGCCCCCGATGCTGCGAATTGGAGTGTGAATGTGTGTGAGTGTTTATCTGATGAGCAGGTTACCTTTTACGCAAGCCCGTCGCCACGAGTGTTATGGAATGTGTGGTGAATGGTGAATGTCTCCTTGAGTAAAAGCGTTTGAGTAGTCGTTAAGACTAGAAAAGCGCTATATAAATACAGCACATTTCCATTTCATTTGTCATCTTTGTTTTTTCTTCAATTTATGTTTCCCTCCTACTTCTTCTTTGTCTGCTTTATGCATTTTGGTGCATTGCACTTACCCTTGGTTAGACCCCATCCATTGCACCCAGCATGGTTTAGCAACACCAATACAAATTACTTGTTTTTTTGCATCTGGCGTGCAGCATGTATGTGGCTGAGAGTAAAAACATCTGGAAACATTTCATCTATCCAGATGCGATGGAGAAATAACAATGGAGGCCAACGTAACTTTAACGTCAACTCTAAGCTCATGTTGCCTTTGACTTCCAAGTGAAAGGTAAAGCAATGGCAGGAAATCCAGAGTTCTTTTTTTTTTTAGTGAAAACTTTAATTTGAGGCACTTTGCCGTGATCGCCTGAAGACTGTCCACAATCTCCTTGCGCTACAGCAAGCTCCCTCCCACTCTTTATGACAAAACGAAGTGCTGCTCCTAGTTCACACTTCATTACCCACAGTAATGCCTCAGCACAATGATGTATGGAACTCTTCTCACTCCCAGAATTGCTTCTGGCAGGAATGGCTCAACAAACTTGTAAAAGGGATACATCTTTGATTTTGTCTCAAGAGTTGGAAAAAGCTTAAAGCTGTCTTTACAGTTAACTAGTCATAGGTTGATTTAGCTAAGACTACAGCAAAGTGAAGGGGGAGATCATTCCGGGCAGCTGGGAGATCTTTTGCTACCGACAACGGCCATCAAACATCAATGCCGTCCCGAAGATTCCCCCAGCCACCCCCAACCACACCAGTATCTCAGCCTGCTTGAATAAAGTAACAAACCCTGTCCGCCCCAGTGTTGAAAACATCCAAAAGGTAACACTGACATGTGGAATATATTGTAATAATGTGGTTTTAGTTGCTGACTAATGTTAGCTTGTTGGCTCACTAGCTAACTGGTCAGCTACCAATTCAAATAAAATAAATGTAATTATGTTGGAGAAACTACAGGTATTTTATTAGAATGACATGAAAAAAAAAAAGTTACTAAATGTAACGTGAATAAAGTTGAATGGGTAAACTTGTCTTAACAGATGCAATCTAATCGGGGATGGTGTTTAATAAAAACTACAACTCCCATAATTCCATGCAACCTCCTAACATCATAAGTCTATGTTTCCACCTATTGTTTTGATTGAGAGAACCCAAGCAGCAGAAAGTTATTAATTGTATGTTTAATTCTCAACATTGAATTCAATTTTATGATTGATTGATTTTTAATCCAATAATTATTTTAGGAATTCCTTGTTTCAGTTCTGTTGTTAAATCTATTTCAATTAAACTGAGTATTACGTTTCCAGAAGCCTCTCTTAACAGAGGTCCCAAAGGATAAAGATGCTTTTGCTAGGAGATGATCTGAGAAATAATTTAACGCGGTTCCATAATGAGTTACTCAAACCCTTATATGGTATTTGGGTCGAACTGACCCATTTCAGTATACATTTTGTCTACCTGAAAAGCAATTCAGAAAATTCTGGATATGACCACTTATGTTTTTTCCACAGTGGATTTTTAACATGAATTATAACCTTATGACAAAACGAA
>NC_045754.1:11309426-11310048 GCF_008692095.1 Etheostoma spectabile | reverse complement strand
AATTGTGTTCTAGTAGAGACTGATTGCATTCCCTAAACACATGTTATCTCAATTGTTTTAAATTGAGATGAAGACAATATTGTTTAAGTTAAACGTAAGTATATAGTGTAGAACCTACATAATACGCAGAGAGGGTTTGCAAATTTGTTCAGATCATGTTGGGATGAAGTGAGTCAATAAAAAAGCAATGTTAATTCTCGTGATACCGCACGCAATCTCGTCTGACGTGCTTTACAGTGTTGGTAGAAGAAGGCGACTGTCACATCAAAGGGCTCGTCGTACTGTACGCCACTATTCGGTCAGTAAGTATAGATTTTCTAATTAAATATTGTTGTTAAATCTCAGCCAAATGTAGTTTGTCTTGAGAGTCACTACGTAACGTTGAAAAAGGGCGATGAGTTTATTTGCTCGTGCTATTTTATCACCATGTTTTTTTGAGCGGGAGCAGTTCATATTACATTTATCTTAACTTTGCAGTGCTCATTAGTCTGTTTCTGTTGGAATTGGTTTGCCAACTGACTGTTCAGTTACATTGTGTGTTAACTGCACCGTGACCGTCCCGTTAGTGAGATTTGGTCATTGAGCAGCCTTAAAATGTACACACACACACACACACACACAC
>NC_045754.1:11301166-11309416 GCF_008692095.1 Etheostoma spectabile | reverse complement strand
CACACACACACACACACACACTATATTTAATAATTTTAAATATTAAAATTAAAATGTGGCCTGCTCGACCCGTTTTTCCAAGATCTCCAACCCTACCTTTAATCCTTCTTTCTTTCCACTTTCACAGGGAATGGTGCTAGAAGTGTTCCAGTTTCCATCCACTTGTCTTGCAAACAAAGTTTTTCGAGACAAAATGGATCGCGCCGTCTACCAACACATGATCAATATTGCACAAGTTACAATAGTGCCAGCTGATTGCGACCATAGATGTTATTAATATAAATCTATTTATTAATAAATAAATATCAATGTATATACAGTCTGTGTTTGTGACATATCAAGCTATAATAAGAAAACAACGATGCTTTCAACACATTTCTATGATGATCTAGATGCAACTTGCCTTTTATTTTTCCTCGGGCACCGCTGCGAGACGACTCTTTTTTGAGACATGTCTTGCTGTTTGAGTGCCTTCCATTTACTCTGGAGGACGTCCCATGGGTTGTCATAACCTTTGTCGGCCATTTCCTTTGCGAGTTCCTGATAAATTAAATTTAAAAAGTCTCCTCGTTTGTCCACTTACATTTCTCTTTGACACCCACCATGTGTACAAACAGAGCGGAAATACTGGGTGGAAATAAACTAAAACTTCTTCGTTTTGTGGCGGGTTGCAACCATAAAATGACCTAAAACTTGATCGCAATTCATTACTGATTTGGCAAATAACGTTTCCATCAGCGTTTATTGCATAAGTTGTATATCGATTGAGATAAAATCCAATGAGGCCAAATGTATTTCATTTGAGTTGATATTCATGAAATTCCATTGAATTTTACTTTTTCCATAAGGCATTTTTCATTTAATATCTCTTAATTTGGATAAAAACTTGTGGATGGAAACATAGCTTGTGATACAGAGTGAATGTGGCAATGGAAGACCTGCCCTTCAGTTTTTAAAAGTAGGTCCCATATTCTAAAGCACTATCGAGTCAGACAGACATTATGGGAACAACAATCACATTCCATGTGTATATGCAAGCTGCCTATGCACTTTTAGAACGTGGAATGCACCGTTAATTCATTTGAATAGATGTATTATTAAAAGTAGTCGTCACTCAGAGACATGTACACTGAGTTGCCATTTCTGTCTTTGTAAGGATCTTGTGTCTGAAAGGGATAACTAGACTCACGTTAATGCAGATTTGAAGAAAAATGAGGTTGTAAAGTGTATGTTCTTGGATTGCAAATTTCAAACAGCTCTTTTTGATGCAATGGAGGTAATTTAAAAAATGATGCCCTGACTAGTTGTGTCATAGATAATGAGTTCATGTGTAAAAGTAATGCTCAACTTCATTAGGATGCGTTTCCAAATACTCCATAGCAGAGCCCAGATGATTAACCATGCACAGTGCACGCCATGATATGGCAGGCAGGTGTAGATTTGATGCTTTGATGATTTAAAAAGTATTCTAACATTTGTGGGCGGTGCCGTTATTAAAAAATAATTCCATGTTTCAGATAAACGCAGAGTTGAAGCGCATCACAACCATGCCACTACAACAATTTATTTCGCAGCTTGACCTTCTCTCTTAAAGATTGCTGAGAGTGTTTGCAAAGCGACCAGGGGAGCAGGGCGAAAAGCTGAAAGACAGAACCTAATAGTTTATCCAGCGTTTTTGTTTTCAATCAATCAGAATCAAAAACAACGCACCTTCGACGTTCTGTGTGTGTGTGTGTCGCGTTAGGTCACAGCAGTTTACTGCTATGACGACCAGCCACGGCTCACCTCACGCATACTAGCCGTTGCTAATCTGCAATGGAAAAACGAGGATGGAGAATGTTTGTTCACTGTTAGGCTGCATTTTAAATTAATTTAAGTGTTGGGGCATCCCAGCACTGTCTGTCTATGGTTCCAAGACAGCCGTGGCACGATTGGATTTCATAAGGGTGAATCGTTACATAAATTGTTACAATGTAATTTCAAAAATTTCAAATATACAGGTTTATTTAGCATGTTTGTATTGTCCGTATGTGCTCATGCTGTGTTCCCTAAGAGGTAGGACAGGTCTCAGCTGCTACGATGTTTTTTTTTTTTATTGCCCCCCTTGGCTCGAATGTCAAACTCCGCTTATGTTCACACATTGATATTGCACATTTCCCTTTCTGACACATTTCAGTCCCTTTATCAACATGATTTGATTTCAGTCTCGAGTCCAAAGAATAACAAAGTCACTATTCAATAATTAATCATTTATCTGTTAACTATAAACACTCAACCAAACACTGTGCATTCCAGGTGGCGATTTTAAGGGAGCTCATGGTTTATAGTCAAGCAGTTTCCCTTTATTACATGAAAACTCTTTGTAATGACTGTAAAGGGTATTGTTTTTCCTTTCAGATTTGAGCAACGTAGGGCCAGTGAACCCTGGTGCACTCCTTAGCTCTGAGGACTTAAGTGCCACATCTCCAACATGTCACCGTTGGGCACTGTTTACCAAGTGGATGGCAGAGTTGGCCGATGAAACAGTGAATGGATTAACCTGGGTAAAATATTATCCCATTAAAGGGACAATGGGAGACAGAGTGGGGGATTTGTACAATAAATCCATCGGCATCTTTATGCATTCTGACTTTGTGCTTGCGTACTCCATACCAGATATCAAATTTATTTATTTAGGATATCACAGAACCTGCGTAGATACAGTTGAATAACACTAATTGGTACTCTACCGGTCTGGAAATTGCAGCTTAGTGTGGTGATGTCCAATGGAATGGATAATTCATTGACCAGTCTTTCCACTTTGAATCTTCATTTTGGAGGCTTGAACTTCCAGGAAATGAGTCAAGGGAAATTCCTGAAAGAAGCTTAGTCCAAGTCTCTTTTGCTAGGCAAAGCAATCAATGAATAAACTTAAGTGGTATTAATCCAACATGAGTTGAACAAAAGTACTTCTCTAACAGCGGGGAGGTATATTTTAGGCAAAATTGGCCAAACTTAAAAGCATATTGAGAGAGTATACTAAGTGGGGCATGGTGGCTAGAAGTAACAGAACTCACTACAAACGCCCTTTTTTGCCACTCCCAATCATGTTGTAGTTTTCTACTGAACTAACTAAAAGTTGTGTTGTGCAATGACAAACAATGTGTGCAATAATCCAATTTGTGGATCTACTTTTTTTATAACAATCTGGTTGTTGAATTTTACATAGTTATAAAACATAGATGCACATTACTATTCCCCACAATAGGAATTCCAGATGTAAATTCAACATATCACAGGACAGATACCATTAAAGAAAACCCACTCACAGACTCATTGCAGTACTTAGTGCACAGAGATCAAACATCTTGTGCTATTGACATAAGACAGGAAAGGACTCCAGGACTCCTCAAATGAGACAGCCTTATCATCCAAAGTCAGTCTTATTTTTTTCTAACTTAAGAAAATAAAGCACCTACCAAATCCTTGTTAGCTGGGGAAAGACTAAGTGGGAAAGGCTATACGCCAAACATAGCAGTTAGGCATTAGGAGTCACATCACTTCCAATTACCTTGGATAAAATACGGAAGATCTCAGACCAAAATCTAGTCAGAGAAGAACAGCTCCAAAACATGCGTGAATAATTTGCTGTGGCTCGCTGGCATCAATTGCATAGGGGAGACACTGTTTCAAATATTTTTGCAAGCCGAGCTTTAGTACAGTGACGTTGATGGAGAATTTGACATTGCATAAAGTTGTGTCCAACACAGATTGAAGACTTATGCACTCTCCGTAAAATCTCCTCCCACATCACCGCTCCAAGATCTGACTCCCAAACAGTTACTAATTACAGTAGAAGAGCCTTGACAGAGGTTATAAATATTTAAATGAATAGAAGAAATTGCCCCCTATAATAAGGAGAGAGGCTTCAAAAACATCTGGAAATCTGAGGACTTAGGAAGAGCAGGCAATTCTGGGAATGAGCTACGGATAAAACTTCAAACCTGAAGGTATCTACAAAAATTAACTTCTGGAAGTAGAAATTTAATTTTAAATTGCTAACTGTGGATCTAATTTTAGGAGTGTTTTGCATGTATATTTTCTATTGATTGCGTCATTTAATTCTGGTCTTATTTTCTGGGGTAGGATATAGTATAACTGTCACCTGGCTCAAACTAATCTGTTCAACTTTTTATCAGTCGTTTTATTTAATAAAGTGATTTTTGTCAGGATTAACCATTATGGTTACTTGGGAAAAGGGAATCAGTAGTTAGTGAGAAAAAGACACGAGTTGGTGAGTGAGGACAACGCCAAAATAAGTGAGACGTCACAGTTATCTCTGAGTTTTTCCTCACCTGTTCAGATTCCCTTTTTCATCACTCACCTAATCCTTTCCTTTCAATCCACCGAAAGAGCCCGGAAATGTAAATGTAATGGGAAGTTAGTGTAGGAGCCCAAATAAATGTAGACTGAAGACACAAAATATAAGTTATAGGATAACAAAACTAAAAGAGTTGGGTGAGTATACAACACTCACAATAGCGTACTGTAACTGCTTCAAAGGACAGTCAGTACACAAATTGCTGATGTTTTTTTAGGATTTCTTTAACTTTTAAATTTAAAATTTTAAAATTTTCAGACTATGTAAATAATCACATTTCTAAGTATGTTTTTCCCATTTAGGGTCAATTTTTTATCCAAGAATTAGGTATCATTGTAATCTAATTTTAATATCTAAAATGTTACATTTCTTAAATGTAACTCATAATCATTGCTGAAATTCAATCAAATGCATGATAAACTGTTTTCCAAGAGCTTGTTAAAACTTCTAGACACTAACCAGACACGAAAATGACTGAGGAAACATGCAGACAATTTCCGAAGTGAAATGCTGAATGCGTTTCTCACCTTGGCTAATTATAATCATAAGCAACAGCTCTGCAGTATTTCATTCTTTTTATCTAAGGGACTGATTAGAACTAGAATGCTGCAAGAATACAAACAACCTGATAAGGATTAAGAGAAAAAAGGAATACTGTACGTACACATAAAAAAGGTTAAATTCAAGTCATGTTAGCAAAAAAGATTACAGAACGCTCCGAGGGAGAGACACGCGAGTGGAATTGCCCTTAACATTATTATTTTTCCCATAGACATTTACCATCACCTGGGTTAATTAAAAGCAGAATACATTGGGAAAGTAGCTGGGCTCTACTGTTTTACCAACAAAACAAAAAAATGTTAAACATTTTCACATGAATACTCAACTTCTACTGCAGAATAAGGGGAGTTGCATGAGAAGTTCTGAAAACCTCATTAAAATGTTTTGATAGACAGATAGTCTAGCTAGCTGTCTGGATTCACCATGCAGAGATCTGAGGAGCAGTCAACAATAGTCCATATAAATCCACCAAAATTAAAATTCCAACAGACAGAAAGCAAAGGAAGCGAAAAATGCATGCATCCGGCAAAATGTCCTACAGCACAGCAGCCATCTTGGAAGTGAAACGCGAAGGATATAGACCAACTGTTGCTCAACCAGTGACAATGAAGCTGAAATCCCATACCTAAACCTTTAGTGGTGCATTATTTCATGAAATTGGGCTTAGTTTACAAAAGCAGATTTGGCCAGAGAAAACCCAAGAATATACCGCAAACCCAGATGGTGTTCTGAAGGACAATGAAAATCGAGC
Organism: Etheostoma spectabile; assembly: GCF_008692095.1. Classification (NCBI taxonomy): domain Eukaryota; kingdom Metazoa; phylum Chordata; class Actinopteri; order Perciformes; family Percidae; genus Etheostoma; species Etheostoma spectabile. The sequence continues at coordinate 11,303,744 of NC_045754.1, read as the reverse complement.
GCAAGTATGTAGGAGGGCAGAGCCAAGCTAAAACCTAACCACCTTTCTCTTACAATCTATCAGGGTAGGTTTGGACACAAATCACAGTAATGAGGGTAAAAAAATAACTATGATCAGGAACTACGAAACAAAGACCTTCATTATTTTTCGACAAACTCTACACCTCCAGCTAACAGTGTCAAGCAGAGCAAAACATCAACATTCTTAGGTCATATTCTAAGTATATAATGAGGCAGGTAGCTTCAGGTTTAACCCAGAGTTTTCTGTATCACGATGGTAGATCAGTTGTTACCGGGTTAAATTGCTGCGGTAACTTATGCTGAACACCTAACCTGGTCGGGAACAGGTTAATTTGGAGATTAGAGCTCAACCAGTGTAAAAGCACTGCCTGACCAATCAATACTCGATTGATAACGGCGTCACCATTCTTAGAAGATGAGGCTGGTCCTCGGTGTGCAGACAGACAAAGAGAGAGAGATTTGATATAGATTTTAAGTAGAGGGAATTGCATATAGACTATTTGTTTTACAATAATAAAAGTACTGATTATTAAAATAGAGTTTGGTGGGTATGGTGATGGTGATTTTGGTCTTAAATTAAAATATAAAAACATTAAAATGTTGCTTCTTGAGCAGTGTGTTGCCAATCTGAATATTTCTCTTAGTTCGCTTCCCACTGCCAGGTTTGCGACTGAAATAGGTTAAAGCAACGACAGTTTAGGGAAAGCACCGGTGTTATTATGGTTAGGTCTTGTGCCTGACTGATGGAGAAGTTATATTCATAAGCGATTCACACACAACAGCGTCTGCTTTGTTGTCAGCTTTCCTTCCTGTTTTACGAAGTAGCGACTGTATTGAGTTTTTTTCTGTAAAACAGTGTCTGTGTTCTTCATTTTTATGTAGAATTATAGTTTGCTCTTCTTGTGTAAAATATGAAGCTCTGGTAGATGTTTGCGATTGATCATGCTGTGCAAACACCGTCTCTTATGTGAACGAACTCGTGACCCAGCTTATGCTGGACGGAGAGTTTGTGAAGCCGGTTAACTGAAAGAAATACAGGGCAGGTTGATCTTGATTCGTAGTACAGGCCTCAGTAGTATGAAAAGGGTAGATGGGTCAGAGATGTCTGTCTGTCCATGTTTGTTAGATTAAAAACTATAAACTATGAACTAGTTTTGTGTTTGTTTTTTAATCCCCACATGCAGTCACAGAACATACGTGCGTGTCTTTGGTGTGTGTTATTGTGCAATTTTCAAAAGATGACGCGAGGCAACAGTGTAAGGGATTTTCATGTCCATGATTGTGAAACTAACTACACCCCAGCCAAGTGTTATTCATGGCACTACAGAGAAATGTGTCAGGATGCAACACTGTATTTGCAAAGATTAGGCACCTAGGATGTGCTATGTCATATTTTTAACATCAAACTGCTGCTGCATAGTTGAGGCAACATGAGGCATGATCCGTCAGACTTTGCCATCAGTAGATCTTTGAGGTTGGCTTAAAGCTACATTGTGTAACGTTTGTAGTTGTTAATTATCAAAATCTGTATTGCCCTTCACAAACTTTATGAATATTGACCACCTCCATCAATTTCAAATATTCATACTGTATTCATATTGGCTTGGAATTTGACATCTTGAAATATGTTTACCTGTAAGGGAGACACACACTATACTGTTCCACCTTTCGTGTTTTTCACTCAGTGGCACTGACAAATTCCAGGGAGGGAGGGAGGGGAGAAGATTATTTTACTGCCGACAGATTTGAAAGAGCTCATTCTCGAGGACATGTAACCAAGTTAAAAAGAAAATTAAAAACAATAACCCAACAAGTAACAAGTCCAAAGTAGAGTGGCTTTTCCAAGATGGAAAGAGCAAGGATTTTTAAAAGGAACAACAAAGTTGCCTGCTTTTTTCTCAACAGATAATTCTGCCTATTTGTGTAAATTAGAAGTGTTAAAGTTGTTACTTGCTTGCCTAACTATAGCATTGTTGTGCATAACGCTAGAACAACGTCTAGGATACTTTTCCTTGTGTCAATGATGAAAAAGGATAGTCTACCTTGTAACATAAATTTAATCATATTTGTTGTGATTTCCCTGGCAGACAACTCACATCATGTGCAGTTGTAACACAAAATAGCTACAGCTAGAACAGCTGCGTGTAAATGATGTTAGTAAAGTATCAGGGCTGTCGTTTACTCAATTACCTGGCATGTGTATGGGAACCTGATAGCTGATGTTAGCAATGAAATGGTACCAAAATGACGTAAAACTATTATTACATTGGTAGGAAAACTCACGGACGAAGTTGTCGCTAATTTTGGTTCGGCTACCATAGGAATTGCATTGCGCTCGGAATGGGGGAAATCCAACAAAAAATAAATAAATGAAACCAAATACTTGATTACAATCCTAGTAATACATTTTACAATTCATATTTCATTCAAATTACTTAATAACCTTTAATCCATTGAGATTAAAGCTTTTTAAAAACTCAAAGATGTAGACATTTTCAACTCATTAACCCCCATATCTGACACACACACACACACACACACACACACACACACACACA
>NC_045754.1:11285980-11301156 GCF_008692095.1 Etheostoma spectabile | reverse complement strand
ACACACACACACACACACACACACACACACACACACACCTATATTTTACATTAGTCCTCACTTGACATGTTTCAAAGATAGAGAACCGACAGAGAACTGTCTTAAGGTATCTACTGTTATCCATTTATTTTCCCAACAGTACATTTCTACACCTGCTAATCCTGAACAAGGTTGCAGAGGTATTGTGGTTTTCCTTCCATGTTTTGTGAAAATGTCTGCAAGTACATTTCATAATTTATCGTGCCTTCATAAAAGTCAGCTTTGAAGAAGATGCAAGTAGGATAAGAACTAAAAATGTGGGCCCATAAATCAGAATATAGATTAAAGTAATGCTAAATCAGCTACAAATTTTAAGTGAAAAAACAGACTGGACCACTGCAGAGACAACACATGCCTGTCACTGGCTAATACCAGCTACAACTCAGCTTAGATCAAATACTCACGATTATCCTTCCATTAACCTACAAAGGCCTCCGAACAACAGTCACATGACCGCATCAAAGTAAGTCGTATAATGGCTCTTTGTTGGCTGAAAGCTGGGGCAGGCTTAAATAAAATTTGTATTATTCTTAACTATGGATGGAGCAAGTCGACAACCTAATCAGAGGGTGAGAATGTGAGTGGGCGCTTAATTGCACAATGACACTAATCTAGTTGAGTCATTACATTTTTTGTGAAAACTATTTTTGTGCTTTTTGAGAAAAACAGTAATTAGTTATTTTCATGCTTGCCAGAAGGGATTTGCTTATCTCCAAAATCAGGAAAATCCTGATGAAAGGCTTGGAATGGATTATTGGCAATGATTATTGATGGTAAGTCAGGTGACTATTAGGACATGCCATTACTATAATATGTGCAAACCTCCTTTAGCGTGTGCACTAAAAAGATCTTGTACTGTGGGAGTTTCGCAGAGACTACAGCACAAACAGAAAAGGGACAGAGTGTGCATTAGAATAAAATAAGTTTAATTTGCTTGCTAAAAGCCCAAGTTAAAGGTTTTTTCAAAATATATTTATAGAATTTGGCTCATTTAACTTACAGCAGCGTATTAGTAAACAATACCTGTTTAGTGTAACAATGCCTTGCCACCATTTTAACTTTTACAAAAAAGTATTGTATGGTAATGAAGGGTGCAATAACTGAATAGAACGTGTCATGCAAGAATATATTTATAAAAAGGTACAAATAGTAGCACTTCTTTTATCGTTTTTTTTAATTATAATTTATCTGTATGACAGGTGCACATATTTCTGTGTGTGTCTTGATGTGAGCGTGTGTGTGTGTGAAATGTTAATGGACAGTTTCAGGAGCTGCACAGCAAATTTTGTTGTACAAGGTGCAATGACAATGAAGGCAATCCAGGACCTGCTGCATGTATCTAGATACAAAGAAGCATGGGTCAATCAAAATTAAGCTGCCTTTTGAAAATAATGATGCTTAATCATGTTGCAGCTCATATTTGTGCATTTCTGTCAGGCTGTCTCACTGCCTTACCCACTGGATTAGGCACTTGACTGAAAACCAGTATTGGCCCATTTAACCTTGTATCCTAGCAGCCAATTGCATCACATTGTAAATAAGTACAGGAGTACCTAGCTCTGCTGTATTATACATTAAATGAAAGCCTGTGCACTGAAATGTGCACTGCGTAACTGAACAAGCAGCTCTCTTTGTAGCTTTACAGTACAGGGGTAAATGATTTGTTGTTGTTTTGTTGTGCTCAGTGTGGTGAAAAGATGGAGGCAGACAACTTTTGATTTGCACAGAGCCAAACTTTTCATTTGGTTCATTAGCAGTGTTCCTCAAGTATGTCAAGATGCATTCCTGGGTTTTCAATGAATTGGTGTGTTTACCCAAGTGAACTCATAGTTGGCTCGATAATATTTCTCCCCCACAGACACAGTGCAGATCAGTAAAATCATTCATGTAGTCCTCAACAATCACAGTGCTTTGAAGGCCTGCTCTACCATGTCTTTCAGATCTGATTGGATGATCCACAACAAATTCATGTGACTAAATCTTAAATTCAAATTCTGCATCATATGCAGTTAGTCTCTATTGTTAGCACTGCACACATTAGCATCCGACTTATTATCATACCCAAAGGTGGTACCGTGGATCAAAGGCAAGGATGTACTGTTTAATATTTCGGCCTCATTACAGTATAAGGGCTTTTGATTACTGGCCTTTGTGTGCCTCTGTCAATTTGAGGCAGTGATGTCCTTTGCTGTTCAGCAGGAAGTGCAATATTAATAGCAGGGGATCTTCGCTCCTGAATTAGGAAAGAACTGTGAGGTGTAACACACCTGAGTTTCAGGCAACGCAGGCCCTGTAATTGGTCTTCATATGTCACCTGCTTGACTTTATGTCACATGTTATCCCTTTGGGAAAACTACTGTAGCCATTAAACCTGTCTTAACGTCCATATTAATCTCACCTTTTGAATGTAATGGTCCAGTGTTTCACGTTGCACTGAGTCCCTTTAATGGTCATGTTGCCTACTCAACCCTGTGTTATTAATAGACCAAATGTCATTCTTTGAAGGGACAAAAATACACAGATCAACTATGTTTCAAAATTCTTAATACAGCTTTAGCTGGCCTTACGGTATATGTTATTTCCACCAGATTAAAAAGCATCCTTGTTTGTCAGTTATTTTGTATGTAAAAGAAAGACAATACAGTATAGTCAATGTTGCACATCTACATAAAGTGTTGTTAATAAGGTTAAAAAAGCCACGGTTAATATATTCAGCTTGCCCCCTGCCTTTTAAGCATAAAGCACTAACTAATTTAACCTGAATCCAGGCTTCTGCTTAACGGATCACAACATGCTGACAGCGAGCCGGAAGAGTACAATCTAACTCCCTTGTCAGTATTATGCATATGAGCCCATTATGTGGTCATTCGCAGCTCTGTGAGGATACATTTACAGCACCTGCTCTGGAGCATCCATCTGCTTTTCTTTGTGAGCCAGAGTGAACGGATATTCTTCAGCTGCCTATATGTTGGTATTATATGTTGGAGTAATTAAAGGAAGAGGCCTGGGTTAGCATGAAGGTTGTTATTGTTTACCATGGTTGGATAAACAGTGTGATGAGATGGGCTGGCTGACTGATGGTGCAAGAACTACCTCGATGTCAATGCATCGATTCACTCGCGCGCTCTGGCCGATGGAGCATACAGCTCTAAGATTATCCCCCTTCCCTCAAAAATCTATTAAGCTGCAGCTATTGCCTCTCTAGTATATTATTTCCACCATATGGTAAAATAAATGATATAATGTGCATGTATGTATGCCACAATTGCTACAGCGCAAATAACATCCATTAGCTATTACCGTATCGACGGCATGAGCTTCAGGACTTCTGTTAAAGTCTCAAGGAATTATCTGATAGTGTTCTGTAAATTTGGGTAACAATTATTGTTACAATCTGAGGAACGTAAAAAAATGATTGCACCTCATGAATTCATTATTAATTGTAAAATCAGCTGTCAAAGAAACAGTGGTTGCATTCATTAAAGTACTGTACTGAAGTACAATTTTGGAATTTACTTATTTGTATTACTTTATACTTCTACTCCACTAAATCTCAGAGGGAAATATTGTATTTTTTGCTCTGCTGCATTATGATAACATTACTCACTATATGGATTCAGATTAATACAAAATATAATCAATTTATGAATGATGTATTCTTATAGATTATATTACCCAGCAGTATATAAAAGTTAACATTTGCTCCACCTTTACTAGCTGCAACATTTAAGTGATCAACACATCAATAATTATTATTGAATTAAATATTTTGAAATGGGCCAGTCTGTATAATACTTTAATTACTTTGTCTATTTTGAGGCTAATAATTTTGAATGTTTTTAAATGCAACACTTTTCTTCGTAACAGAGAATATCTACACTGTTATTACTTTTTTATTTTATCGTTTTATGTAAAGCATTTTCAATTGCCCTGTTGCGGAAATGTGCTACACAAATAAAGCTGCCTTGCCTTAAAAGATGTTGCGTACTTCTTCCACCACTAATAACATATAACCCTGTTTCAGATTAAAGATGACTGATTCTTATCAAGCCACACACACACACACACACACACACACACACACACAATCCCTAATGGAATAACCTCATCTGAAGCACAGCATGGGGGAGCTACTGTAAGTATAACTACAGCATGGAGGGTGATCTTCATATGTGAGATCCACATGCTTTTTTATTTCCTGCCGACATAAAATTGCATGTACTGAAGCAGTAATAGAGACATCATCAGGGGCCAACTAGAATTTTGTTAGGGGAAATGGTTTAGATTTACATTGGATTCCCAAAGACACATTTATATAAAAGTAACACATTTATATAAGTAGCACACAAGAAAAATAATCTGAAATAATGCACTCTCTTCATATTAACTAACACTAGCTCACTCAGTGTTAGGTATGACTTTGCAACCTTGATGCTTAATTTATGAGCAATTTTTAGAAAGGCAAATATTTCAGCCAAAACTACACTGAGCACTGTTTTGTATATTAGGCTGAGAAAGTTGTACGCCTACCCACTGCTAATGAAACTGTCCACTTTTCTAGGGTTATTGTGTGTTTCTAGCACATGGCAAAAATAGTATTAGCGCAACTTGACTGAGCCATCTACCAGATGTTAAAATGATTAAGCCTGGGTAATGTTAATGAAGTACTTTGCTTACCATGAAGATGAAACATATGGAGCCCACAAAGCGACAAATGTCAAAACTGTTAGAGTACATAACTGAAAGCAAAATAATGGGTTATTTTATCTTTAGCTGGCTCTGTTTTATTTTTCAACTCATTACTTTTTTATTTTAGCACATGTTCACATATACCCGTTACCATTTCCCCACATTTTCCATCTTACAATATTTTGAATTTCCCTAGTTGTTTATATGATAATGGCTTGACCAAGATGGTTGGGTGGTATACAATTGGAAAGACTGAGTGTATAATTTTCCTTTATTTCTTTTATTTGAACACAGTGGGGAGGTACAGTGGTTTAATAAAACCAAGAGGCGTTAATTCACATCAAGCCTAATGGTATTTCAAAGACTTACACAAATGTAAACGATGGTCTTTCATGGCTTATTACTTCCTCGTGACTGAGTTTTTTTTTCGTTTCTTTTATTAATTAGAAAAACACTTCATCCATTTCTGGCTTTTACTTTGTAATATTAAATCACGAGTATTGAATGATATGTCGAGCACTTTTTTCAAACATCACAACAGCTTGTTTCGCATTAGTATACAGTGTATAGCAACACTATTCTATGCCTTATTACTGCTATGTTAAAATGCAGGTGACAAATGGTGTAAATCGGATTAAACACATTTACACACTATACTTATGTATTTCACACATACACACAAACCACTGCACACCTTTTGTTTATACAGATGAGAGGCCACACTTTCAGCAGTGTGTGGTATTAAATGAGGCGGATTCCCTGTGATGTTCTTATCACCTCATCCCGCTCCTCTCCAGGGTCCACTAATGCCTCCAACTCATCGCTGATGCTTGACAGAGCCGATGCAGTCTGAAATGAGCGGAGAGGAGATGAGCGGCTGGCAAAGATATGACAGAGAAACAGACAACACTGAGGTCCTCTGCCCAGTAGGGGTGGAAGTAATTACTAACAATATTATCGCCAGCTGTGGGCTGCTGTACTTTTTTTTTTCCACACTTTGGGTGTTTCCCAATGTCAAGGAAGGATCCTCAAAAGCCAGAATTTGGAGGCTGCCACGTCATCACGTCATCAACGCCCGCCGAAGGACCGTTCCAATGTCAGATCCTCCGAATTCCTCCAAGGACTCAGTCCTTCATTCATAAAAATTTCCCATAGACAGAGAGATGCATATATTGTATCCTTCCGGTCCCAAATCACCCACAATCCTATGCGCGGCCTTTGCCGCTTGTTAAAAATAATAATACGACCTCAGCGGGAGTTCGAGCGCATGGCTGACGGTGAAGTTATAATTTAAATCTTTAGTGTGTGCCGTACATTTGTTATCCCGTTAATGTTTTACATTAATGTAAGCTTAACGCTTTAATGCTTGTACAAATTCCATAATAATTAGGTAGATACACCCCGAGCTAACGTTAGCTAACTGAACCTATTATATATATTTCTGCTGTTAGCTAGCTAGTTGCTGTCTTTGTAAAGTTTTATGCACGGTGGCATATTTATCTCTCTTTAATGCCGTTACCGTATATGGCACGTTAGCAGAGATTTAGAAAGTTTTGTGTGTTTCACTGGTTGTATCTGTAGACGGTAACACTGCACCTGTTAACTTCATAACTAACAAGTTTAACGAAGGCTAACATGTATGAGCACTCCCGTGTAACGGTATGTTATAGCATTCATAACTAATCATCTTTATGTTGTGTTCTGTCTTTACAGAACTACGAGGCGGTCACCAAGGACGGCAAAGCCACGACCAGCAGGAGACAGAGGCCAAAGAAAGATGTTGAATACATTATTTGCTATATAAGATTGTCTTTAACAATAAATGCTTTAATTAACTGGTTTGTCCGTGTCTTAAGTTCTTGGGCGTGTTTATATAATAAACTATATTGTTACTGTTATTTCCGTTAAATTTGACGTGGATTGTTTCGATGCTGTTGTAACAACTCGTAAGTGTACATGTTCAAACTTACTATAATCTGTACACACAAGTATATTATTCAACATGAAGGGCGATCAGACAGCTCGATGATGTGTTGCTTGCAACTGCAGACAGGAGAAGGTTTTAGGTTATTCACCTGTCCTGTTACGTTGCATCACAAGTATATTATACAGGTAAAGTCCACTGTGTAGTTTTCTTCTCATCATGAACGTAATAACCCTTGACCATTACACACCCCTACCTTTACTGTGTTGGCGGATTTTTATCAATGGTATGACTTTTCATGTTTGACACGTGTCCCAGTATTATTTAATCTTTCTCACTTACAGTTTACTGCATGTCACCTGCCTGTGGTAGCTCATTAGCTGTTAACCTTGTAGTTGCTGTCATATTTCATTTCTTGACCTGTAAAATAAGCTAATCTTACATGTATGCAGTAAACTGCAAGCTAATTTTAACAGCTACTTTTCTTTTTTTAAACATGTATACAGATGCATCTGATATAATTGTTGACTTATAGTAAATATTGAAGTTTCCTCTTGCCAGGTCACAATTTGATGGGAAAATGACCTTGAAAACTTAATATTATATACACAAGCCCAAGAACTTAATGACACGGACAAACCAGTTAATTTAAGCATTTATTGTTAGAAAGACAATCTTAATATAGCAAATAATGTATTCAACATCTCTCTTTGGCCTCTGTCTCCCTGCTGGTCGTGGCTTTGCCGTCCTTGGTGACCGCCTCCGTTAGTCCCTGTTAAAAGACAGTTAACACAACATAAAGATGTTTAGCACGTTATGAATGCTATAACATACCGTTATTACACGGGAGTGCTCATACATGTCAGCCTTCGTTGAACGGGGCTAGTGAAGTTAACACGGTGCAGTGTTACTTCCCGTCTACAGATACAACCAGTGATAACACCAACTTTCTAAATCTCTGCTAACGTTACGCATTTACGATAACGGCATATAAAGAGATGAACTTGCCACATTAACTTACAAAGACGGCAACCTAGCTAGCTAACACCGAATGTTAACTGACAGGTTCAGTTAGTTCGTCAGCTCGGGGTGATCTACCTAATTATTATAGCAATTTGTACAAGCTTTAAAGCGTTAAGCTTGACATAATGTAAAACATTAACGGTGATAACAAATGTACGGCACACACTAAAGATACTTACTTTAAATTATAACTTCACCGTCAGCGATGCCGCTCGAACTCCCGCTTATATCAGCTGTTTTTTTTAAACGACCGTCAAAGGCTCCGCATAGGATTGTGGGTGATTTGGGACCGCGAAGGATACACATATGCATCCTTCTCCTCAATGGGAATTTTCTGAATAAGGACTCCGTCCTCGGAGGAATTCGAGGATGCTCGAAATTGGAACGGTCCTTCGACGACGTTGATGACGTACGTCCTCCTCATGGCTTTGGAGGATTCTTCCGTGACATTAAGAAATGGCTGCTGATTCATTTTCTACATCCCAACACATAATTTAACGCACAGTTAACACTTCCACAACCATTTCATCCAGTGTTTTGAAATGCAGCAAAAAATTAAGTGACGCCAGCCCGCAATGACGTGCACTTGATAGCCTGTTCCATTGTACATGTTCTCCAAATGCTAAGGAGGACTCTGACCTGCTCCTGAAGGATCCTTCCTTGGAAGGACGAGTCCTACCAAGGAAGGATCCTTGACATTGAGAAACACCCTTTGCCTCAGAGTCTAAAAGTCTGCTGGGATTTCCCACTGTTGTTTCTCCGTTACCTTTTTCAATTTATTGCACAGTTGCTCTCGTACAAATACTATGCAAATTCTGAGTGATATATTATACATGCACACAGGAATATGTAAAAGTCACTTTTTTATTCTTCTGGTAAAAAAGTCCCTCAGCGCTCTGCTGTAATTAATGCATGTTGTCACACTGAAAATGATTTTAAGGTGTGCAAATTAAATAAACAGGAATTGTTTTTATCACTGTGTGTGTATTTTAACCTCGGGGAAATTATGTCTCACCCACATGAAAATGAGTGAGTTCTGTTTTCATTGTTTAAGAAATGTGAGAATGCTCATTAACTATAGACACAAGAGATATATGTTATTTACCTTGTTAGAAAAAAACCTGCCTGGCACAGGAAGAAGTGTATATTAACGAAAAGCAATCCCAATTGTCACAATCTTTATTATAAAAGGTAAATTTGAGAGGTAATGGTCCAGAAAGATGATAAATGTTTTTTTATCCGGGCTTTTCCACTTTTACTGGTCTGTTTATCATGAAGAGGAGCTCCCTGCGGAGCTAATGTCAGTCACAAAAGTAAATGCCAAAGAATGATGAGCTCATTATGATGACGGACTAAGCAGTGGAAAGCAATGCTGGCCCACTTTCTTTCCTTCCCCTTCTTATGTTTATGCCATACCACATGTTGACATTCATGCAGGGCCTAAAATAGATACATGGTGCCTATGGAGATGTGCATTGCTGAATTTACAGCATTCTCTTTAATGTAAGGGTACGGTTGGGTTTTGAGGTCAGAGAAGAGCGAGCCGTGTACAGATTAGCTCTTGCAAAGTACAAAATGAAGTAAATGGTTTATTGATTTTACCCCTCCTTCAGACAGAACATAATAGCGTGAGACGAGATGTTAATAAAGTCTGAAGCTTTAATGAGATGACACCTACACTGCAGACAACCTGCTGGGTGAAGAATGCACGACTGTAGTTCCCACGGACTGATCCAATCCTCCTCTCCAGTAAGTACAGTAACTTCAAATGAATGATTATAACTGTTGTAGAGCGATATAAGGTCCACATGCTGCCAAGATCAAGGAATGTAATATAACTAAGATACTGTTTCTGATCCTTTTCTAAGACTGAAACATAGTCTAAGTGGGCCCGGACAAGTACTATTAATGAGTTGCATCAGCCCAAATTGATCTGAGACTTAGAGAAGAATATCAAAAGCATTTGAGAAAGAAGAAGAGAGAGAAACTATTGATTTTTTGGGTTGACTGCTTAGCTTTTCCACTGAAATCTCATTAAGGATGAAGAGCCCCGCCACAGTTGGCTTTGAGCAGTGTTTACCATCTTCCACATAGAATCTTTTAATCACGGGAGCTGCCTAGCTGCCAGAATCTATAGTTAGGAATCCCACACCAATGGGTGAGTAGAGGATACACAGCTCAGTTTGGAACTGGAAAAATGAAACTGATGGACTCAAGCTTTTTGCGCTGGGGCCCAAGTTCACAAATTGTGTCCTTCAAAGCTTCGCTTTTGCCTCTTGTCGTCTTAAAGAAAAAGACCGGAGAAAGAAAAACACAGACAGCAAATGGCTATGATGTGGAAGGCTTGTCAGTTATGCTTATTTATTTTTTTCCCCCCACAGCGATAAAGGCGTCATTAGCTTAAGGTCAGTTTACTTGCACTGTCTCCTACATTTTCCTCGCATCTTCTGTTTTTTTTACAAAGTTGTTGTGTGAAAGAAGAAAAAGCTCTCCTCCTGCCACAGACCTTGCAAACATGGTTAGATGATGATTTCATTCCCTGTAAATCTCCATCAGCACTTTCTCTCGGTTAGTGCAGCACTCAAACTCCCTCTTTACCAATGTTACTGTACTAAATGAAATATATTTGCATTTAAGTACCAAGTTCCACCATCAGGAAAGTAAGTAATATGGTTACTTTTTTTTTTATATAAAAAAGACATTTTTAAATCAAAGTTTTAAGATGATACTTTAACTAACAGCTGTCATATGTAGTTATACTTATCAAATCGTTATTTTCTTAATCTCCAGTTCCGTCTTTAAGGTGCATAACATCCTTTTGGAAAATAGGAACACTGCACATTTCCTCTGCCCAGTCCATCACAACGGAAATTTAAAACATCAATGGTTAAAGATAGAATTCATCTCCCATAATTAATATCTCCCTTCTTTTTGAGGAGGACTGCAACCACACAGCACTCATGTGGCTGAGGAAAACCAGGGTTTAATGAGAGGGATGCAGCTGAAGAAGAGACAGTGCGAGACCTGGTGAGGAAGTATACATTTTTATAATCTTTCACTGAATAGACTGAAGCGTTTTACAGCCTCTGGGTTTGACTCCAGCCAAGCAGTAGAACTATTTTGAGACCCATCAACATATTTGACAGTGCTTGAACAGTTCAGCAATCAAATGAAAAACACAATAACAGTGGGGATGATCGTACTGTATGCTCAGGAATGTTCCACGATAAAACCGTTCTCCACAGGCTAATAGGAGTAGAGCCAAGAAAATGTCAACATTGATCAGTGCAATTTTACAGGCAGAGCATCAGCAGCTCATTACATATATATATTGACAAGGGTTATAAGAGCTAAATTTAATTAGCTAATTCCTTAAAATAATGAAGCTCCCTGTTCCTTTACGGCATCTACAGCCATCATTCAAGTTGATGCCAATAAATACCAGACTTTAATTAGCATGAATAAGGGCGGTATGACTTTGCATATCATCAAATCCTTATGTCATCTTCAATGAGGATGAAAACTAAATTAGGATTAGGCCCACCAAAATGGTTACCATTTGTTGATATAGATATTACTACTTATTTCAGGAGTGCAGTAAGCAGCAAACGTATCTATAACATATTTTACAATGAGTTGTTTTTACTTTAATCATTTTGACAACAGATAAGGTGAAGCCTCCAACCTTAACCGCTATGCGGCATTCATTCATTGTCCACTCAGTCCATTTTATAGGCGATGAAACCCATCCAATATTGCTGAGCACGGTGTGAGCGTGCAAGAGGGAGCAACATAAACAGTATTGACACAGCGTACATGCTTTCTTGATGTCAAACTGTCTCGCTTAAAAGCCAGCTGCTCTAATTAGCTATGGATTCTCCTGTACATTAGCCCTTCCTTATTATTTGACATGATGTCCACAGTAAGTGTTTGAGCCGCTGCCATAACCCTAAGTGAACCTCTAAAATATGGTTCACAGAAGCATCAATAAACATATCCGCATTAATGTAAATAAAATGTCTCACTCTGAGAAGAATTTCAGTGAGGTTGATACTGGGGATGTTAATGATTAACCGTTTGATCATTATTCGACGACAAGAATCTTGACTGAATTCAATTTTTTTGCATAGTAGGAAACAAAATAGGCTATAGAATGCATTTCTTCACCGCTAGTTGCGTTTCAAATTCTTTTTCCTGCTAAATTAATGGCTCTCTGCTAGATGGTGGATACAACGGAGAGCTAGATGATGCATTTAATATATCCTTAGAAGTCTCACTGACAGTACATCAATGAGTCAAAATGTGTTTCTAGTATTTTTTTTTTATCCAACGAAAATGTTAACACATGGGCTGCTTGCTGCCTTTTGCATAAATTAATAAGGCTATGGAATCTTCTTCAAATATCACATATCATGTCTAAATCACAGTGTAAACGGATCTCCCTGACGTCTGACATTGTGTGCAAGTAACTGGCTCTGTTTCATCATCTTTGGAATTTTGTGTTTGCTGTCTGCAGCCAGCATTGGGTCGCCACGGAAACAGCTCGTCAAATCTGAGCTGTGTAGTCTTTCCGATTTTGAGGCAAGTTGTGGCAGGGATTCCTATACAAGCATAAGAACATCATTAAATTTACTTAGATAACTTCGTGCATTGATGAAGTCTTTGAGTTACCGTTGTGCCTATTTACGTCATGTATGTTGCTTTGCTTTGTGCTACAGTTATCTGTCCTCTGGTATAAGTGAAACATATATGGCCAAAGAACTATTCATTTGTCTTTTCCCTTATACAGACAAAAAAATATGTCCGCAATTTGTATATTAGGCTTTCCCAACTCTGAGTATGTAGGGTAATGTTAGTGTCCCGAGGCTCAGTGCAAGAATGCAGTTGTCCAGTGGATTCACAAGCACCTGCACAGACACCTGCAAAGATCCCTTGTGCATTTCTGGGAAATGCTTCTCTCAACACAAATCAGCTCACTTTGTGCTCGTTTCAGTCAACAAGGTATTCTAGGTGTGCATTTTTGCCAGCAACCTACGTCACCCAGTGCTTCACACTCAAACTCAAACCCTCAGAACCACTCAGTTTTCTTCCCTCTGAAGAATTCTAATCAATCAGAAAGCCCTCCAGACACCTCCACAAATGCTCTCTCATTCCCAGCCAGGACAAAAAAAGGCTTAAGTCAATTGGGGATAAAGGAAATACTGATGTTTGTGGATGAAATGAGTGTCTGAAGTCTAATTTTGGTAGATGAAAGCCTGGAAACATTGCGGCCGAATCCAGTCTTTCCCAACAAACCTATTCACAGTCAGGATAGAAATCGAGCACTGGAAAATCAGACCGTTATTTCACACTATTTTCAACTGGCTGGCAGGAAAGAAAATAATGTTCGTTTGACGAGCCAAATGCATTGGGGAGTAAACAATAAATCTGCTGCTTTAGTTTAATCTTCAAATGTTTTATTACACCAGCAGAGATTTAAATTTGTTATACACATAGGGTAGATGATTAGGAAAGTAGCAGTGTCTCAATGGTGATCATAGAGTAGGTAATCATCACATAAAGCACTACTATTATAAATCCAGTGTACAGAGAAGACAGCTAAAGGGCTAAATATATAGTCTAATTCTATGAACATAATCAATCCAAACTAAGTGTGACATTTAGCTAATATCCGACTGGTATTTCATGTGATGTGATGAGGTAACTGCCTAAACTTGCAATTATTCTGTGCTCGTCTTAATTGATGGTTACCTACACGTATCTAAAAGGGTGGTCGGATAAAGGTAAATCCTGTTTAAATCTCATATGGCATTGACATTCATGACGTTCCTAGCAAAATGTATGTAAAAGTTAAATAGAAATTAAACAGGAAATAGAAAATGGGGGAACGTTGCATGACTGCATTTTTCATCCATGGTGCACATTCAAGACAGGACTTGAATTAAATTTTGGTAGGAAAAGCACAAAAATGTAATTGGCCGGTGAAATGTTAAGCCATTTAGACAACTTTTTTCAGCTTTTTAAATATGCTCCACACTGGTCAAGTTTTCCTATAAAAAATTAAAGAACCTCTGGTCACATTACCCAACTTACTCTGAGATGGTAATGGAATGGGACACAGGAGAGTAAGCTCTGGTGGAATTCACCCCCAGGTCAGCAGGGAAGTTCATCACTCATGAACTCTATCTATGGGCACAGGTTGAAGCCTTTTTTTGCGAAATGGCCTTAATATTACAGCTTTCAAAATGTACTCCTCCAATATGACACAAGGTTCTGTCTGGAGTAGGGTCACAGTTTTAGAAAATGAGATAAAAAGAACATCTTGGATTTATGCCATTCAATACAAGGCATCCAGAAGAGATTTCCCTTCAACACACTCAAATAAATAACTGCATTAATGATGTTCATTCTTAACTCTATTTAAATTGATAGTGCCTAGGAATGTAACGGTATGAAAATTTAACCTTACAGTTATAGTGACCAAAATTATCACGGTTTCCGGTATTATTGCAGTATTTTTTAAAGTGTGTTCAATATCTTCAGAAAGTACTGACAGGCCTACACAAGCTAAAATAGTTTCAAAAAGTGTAACCTTGTTTATTATATTACAAAAACATAAGTAAAAACTATTGAAAACTGGCTACTGAAACACTGGCCCGCAGTAAGTAAGAACTTGAACCAGAGATGTCTGACTTTGAGATCCAGGAACCCCAACATGAAGTTAACTATGACGTTGTATTTGACATTCCATGTGAAGTTGGATATGGTTCTGAAACATAAGCAAATACTGCACATTAATAAGCATTAGGGCTGCAACGATATGCAAGTATAAAACCAAAATCTCCACGAACCTGTGTCATGGAGTGAGAAGACAGAATTGCGACACACCCTTCCAACTCCCAGAGTTATCCTTCCTGTCCAGATCCAATGCTTCCACATCTTTAAATTATTAGTAGTATTAGTCCTTTTGGTCCTGTTTTGTCTGGTAAATTTCGCTAACTGTAAAGACGGCTAAAAGCGAAAGAGGGGGCACTGGTAACGCTCACAGAGGTGTAACGTTACAAATGGGCGATGTTCTGACTCTGGTGCCTGGGTCTGTTTCCTGACGATTCAGTAAACTGCCATTAGCGTCCTTAGCACCGGAGTAAAGTGCTGACCGGGCTAGCCCTGGGGCGCGGCTGTAATGATAGTGAATGGTTACTAGTTGGCTGGGAGCTAACTGTGGAATGGATGTGTCCGAATACATTAGCATTAGCTACTTGTCAACCTTTACAGTAGGCACCAAAACTCTTTTCCTCTTCGTTCTTCCTACAGATTTGGAGCGGAATTGTCCATTACTGTTACCATTACCATTATTCTTATGTCTTAGTTAAATCACCAAAACAAATTTTGAAACATTTTAAGGTACAAAAGAATCTTTGGTGTTGGATCAATCAATATTGAAATCAATCGATATCAATAAATAAGGTATCTGCTGTATAACTATGTTGCAAAGTGGGAT
>NC_045754.1:11283805-11285970 GCF_008692095.1 Etheostoma spectabile | reverse complement strand
ACAAAGCAATGCCATGTGGCAGAAAAAAGTGGTATCACGTTGTTTCTGCGTCTTTTTACTGGCGATTGCACCTTGCTAGCAAATTGCCCTAACATATCCTGAATATCTACACGTGGCTGCACAAGTAATAATAAACAATCGGCATATCTATCAGCTAAGCTAATAAGAAACAACATTATTAAGATGCTTCTCTCTCGCGCTTGCTCTCTCCGGATGTCACGTCGTAACACGGCTAAACATCCGCACTGTAGCGGAACAGTTATTGAAGATAACGAGGCAGTGAAACCCATGACAGTTTAGCAAGCTAAACAATAGTTTTAACTTATGTTCTGGGTTTCACACATAACTTCAAGTCCAAAAACAGGTAGGAATGATCAAAAGGTAAAAGTCTGTTAACATGCAAATACATTCTGTTCCCTTCTGTCTCAGCGCAGTGCGCCTGCGTGGCAACTTCAGGAGCCTTGTATGAAGCTGGGAAGGATTAAACACAGGGTTTCCACACCGTGGTAATCCACCACGATAAGAATATTTTAAATGGAAAAGGTAATTGTTACCGTCAACATTTTTACCGTGGTTTACCATTACAACGGTTATCGTTACATCCCTAATAGTACCATGGCATCTTAGTCTCCAATGAGTGTGAAGATGAAGCGATACGAGTTTGTGTCACTGGTGTTCTCTGAACAGGTCTGACAACATTTTACAGAAGCCCTGTGCTTCTCCAATAACTAATTCTTTGTTTACTGCCACAAGCATATCCTAATTTTCCCCATTAATTCTATAGTGCAAGGCAGGGGATGACAAATATAAATATGGGTATCTTGTGATATCTCGGCAAGTAGATGTGCTACTGTCTATTGTTCAATTACACAGACACAGTGAGTTTGATTACTGCTACTTTTTAACTTGTCGGATTTAAATGTACATTTTATTTTCTGCACATGAAGTAAATGGCTCATGACGTTGCTTATCATGGCCCTAACAGCATTTAGGGTTCAGCTGAGCGTGTTAACTGTATTCTTAGTCAAGTTAACTCACTCAGTCATTGCCACAACATACTAATAACACAGTTGTGCATGAACTCACACTAAGCCACACACACTATTTCCCATGTAACTGCTCACCATCTTTATCTGTTTCTACATAATTAACCATGTGCTTAAATGGTAATTGTGGTTACAACATGGTCTTATTATTGTATTTTGGGCCATCAATCCTGTCTTTAATACTGACATTTTGTCATGAGTAAATTGCTGGAATCTGTAAATCTCAACATTGTAAAACAAAGTGAGATGGGGCAAAAGATACATGTCTTTTTTGGTACTGCTTGTTATCAAAATACAACACTATTTAAAGTATACTTAAATTATCAGATGTAGGCTTTTGGATCTGTACAGGTATGAGTGTGTTTAAACCTCTACCTGTACCTACTCAAAGCAAGAACTCTTCACACTCATACACTGCTCGAACCATTGAGCCACCACAGAAGATTGCAGTGTGAGTGTGCTTAAGTGCACTTTGCACGGTTTCATTGTGTTAGTCTCTATTATGAATGTGATCATTACTGTCAATGTTTTTTTCTGGTAGTGTGACCAATATGGTATGGAATTGTTTATTTTCAGTTTATGGTAGAAGTTAGTTTGTGTGTAAATTGTGATGTATTTTGGTCCATTCCCAGTTTTGTCATTTAACTTTCAGTTACTAATACTGGGTAATAGTAACTACACAAAAGAAAATTGCAGCCCTGGTCAGTACACACAGCTGAGCCTACCATACATTTCTTAAAGTTGGGAACACACGTCCACATTTTAGAGGTTGTCATGAAGCTTGGCAAGCCCATATCAACTGATATCAGATTAAAAAGATGATCTAATCAGTGCCGCTAAGTAAAAGCAGTCAATGTTTGTCAGACTGCTGTAGAGGAAAGTCTTAATTTTCTGTCAGCTCTGACAATGCTTCACAGTGTACCTTCTATTATGGAATCAGATATTTGCTAAAATGTAGGCGCAAGGTGATCACACATGTACTGTAGCCGATGTTAATCTACAGAATGCAACACTTTCCTACTTTGGGTTCAAGCCGGAACTTAAAAGGACAAAATGCATCTGAAGTGAAGTGTGTGAATGCGGTAACGTGCAAGCTGCCTGTTGCAGTGCTCCGTCTCG
>NC_045754.1:11277519-11283795 GCF_008692095.1 Etheostoma spectabile | reverse complement strand
TCTTACTACTGGTGCTACTGTGACACAGAGTTTCCCTTCGGGGATCAATAAAGGATTTCTGATTCTGAAATAATGGAGTCAGAGCACTTCTTTGTTGCTGAAACACACTGTCAATATGACTGGTAAACTGATGAAGGAGGGTGGTTTGTGACGTATGCCAACATACAACTCATCACCATGAGCTTAAAGCTGCATAGAGATGCAGACTTGATTCTCAGTGGAATCAGCAAAAACAGTAAGCTTCTCACAATACAGCGAGTCAACTGATTTAATGTTCACATTAATAATATTGTCTAGTGTAGTTTACAAACTGAAAAAACTGCTTTGATGGCTGGAGTGAGGAGGAGGCATAAATTCGAGTGGAAAATGAAAGAAAAGAAGTGGATAGCAGTTAAGGACGTCAGCAGCCAGTTGTGATGTAATTAAGTCGGCTTGGCATCTCTTTCCCGGCACTAGAAGAAGTGGCAGTGAGTGCCAGGCCTCAACTAGGCCTGCTGAGAGGATGCTAATAGAGATGCCAGTGGGCTCTGTGAAAAAATTGTCGAATATCAGAGTTTTGCACAGTCACATCTTGATTTTGAGAACTAAATAAAAAGTTTGTTGTAAATGATTTTGAGCATTAATTACACCATATGGTATTGTCATAATATGCAATTCTATCAACTCTGTTAAAGCATCTATTAAGGAACATAATCACAAAACCCTCCCCTTATTATTTTCATGATTGTCATGTTTGTCATCATTAGCAAAAATCTGTCAATTGCCGTGATAAAATATGGTAATACTCTTTAAGCCTAATATATAAGAGAATGTAAAAAGGCTCAGATCAGAATCCTGTGCTTCACTCATTGATATTCATCTTGAGCCCTAGGCTTTCAGAACAATTTAACCCCGTCCGGCTGTGTAAAAGATTGATGCATCTTAAACTTAGACATTAATCTTTCAAAGCAATATAGCCCAACAGGAAGGCTCCATGAAAAATCTTAATTTTCAATTCATAAATTTCCGTAAGAATTAATTTGCTGCCATTGCAGAATAATACTGCTGGCAAGATGCTTAGGATATTAGTTGGATGACGTCAGACCATGATTGGTGGTTTTTCAAGATTTATGGATGTAATCGCCATAATACAACCATGAAATGGAATCACAACACTGACCTAAATAAAAGACTTGCACTGCTAAACAATGTGCATGCACATTGTAGCCAGCAGTAATCAATTATTTTAGGAGGAGCAGTGTATGTGAAACATCAATGAAGAAGTCTGACAGAGAAATTGGTTATCGTCACTTCCCCAACCAGAGCAATGCCCTGCAAATCAAAACCTGTTTACAATCATGAGTGCTGCACTGTAGTTTATCCATGTAGCGACTTCTGAAGTGTTGAAGTCAGTATCACACATCAATAATTTCTCAATGCTGCATCATTTGTCATCTTAAGTCCTGAACCCGCATGTGTGCTCAGTAATACCACAAAGGCAGTCTTCATGTACAGGAAATGGTTCTTTGCCATTATTCACCACAGGGAAACAATTAGTTTAAGTACTGAGCATGCATCAGAGCCATGACGACATTTGTTAAAAGGATCACTTTATGGTTTTGAAGTTGCATAAAAAGAATTTACATCATCACGAAACAAATGAAATATGTACAGTCTCCACTTAAAGCTATAGTGCGTAATTTCTTTTGCCCCCATGAGGAATTCTAAGAAATGACAACAAAACTGTCGGCACGTCCACATGATACGAGCCTTACGTAGTCGCGCACCAACCCTCCCCTCCACACAGTTGCTTGCAGCCAAGGAGGACACAGTATTAAAACATCATGATGGACTCTTCAGAAGAGGTCATTATCTCCACTTGAGTTTCATTAGGAAATCTCTTGAATGTAACGGTCGTTTAATAATAATCAAAAAGTCGCCCACTAAACCTGTGTAAAAGAAAATGGAAATCTTGCTCGCTTACATTTTGTGTGTAGACAATATTTTGTAAAATGCTGAATATTCCCCTGCTGCTGTAAAGCTGCTTGCTTTGAACATCCCCACTGTCCACAATTCTAGCTGCTCCCCTTGTCATCTTCGCTTCTTTGATCACAATGTCAATATAGATACCAAGCCCATTTCCCTGGGCGACTTGCCGCCATTTACACCAAGACATTCATTCAGAAAGTCAATAATGCTTGATCGTTGGGGATTCCCGCCTCTGAATTACATGTACATTTCCTGAATATCCCTTAGACAGTCTCCAAATCTTAATTTTGTTGGCTTATTGTCAATCAGCACGAGAACCAAAGCCAGGACACAACGCAAATTAAAAATCTCTGCTCGGGGTGAGAAACGGGACAGACAAGGATATTCAACACAGTGATTGAAAAACCAAATGCTGGAAGGGAGCCACCCACCATGTAATTACTTATTCTCCTAAAATATATGTTAAATGCATATTACATATTGGTACATTTGCAGTACAATTACGTACTGCAGGAGCTGACTTAATTGCACTCAATCATCCTATAAAACATGCAAATGCATGCACATAAATGCCAAGCAACCCACAGTACATAAGATGGGAAGTCTTATTCAACATGAAACATGTGGGTAAGAACAATGAAATTAAATGTTAACCGATCATTAACCGTTGACAAAGCAGGAGTCTTAGTTTTAACCCGTCCAGGAGGCTCTGACACACTTTCCGCACTCCCTATCCGCAGACAGCTGTAGGCTTGTACCCGTGTTGATGTTTTGTGCCTTGTCGGACACAAGCAGCCACTTTCCTGAAATGGCTTGCGGGACTGCCACAAGTCTACAGTGGCCAGTGGCGTGTACGTCCAAGCATGTCTCCAGCACCTCCGCCTGCAGGTTGTCAGCTGTGTGTCTGCCTGGTATACTCACGGACGCCCGAGTTAACTAGCAGGTCCTATTCAATATAGTTTTGTTTAATTTTGTACCCGGTGAAGAATTGCATAGTGAAGGCAAGGCTTCTAGAGAACCAATCTAAAAGCTGATGGCGTCATTAGTCTATAGCCATTACATTGTACAATAAACATTTTTTCATAGTAAGTTACAAGCAAAAACAAAATGTCTTGCTACTTTAAGATGCAGTGTAAACAATTCTGGGGATGTTTAAGACATTCTGAGCCACAAATTGCAATTGCTATTTTTCTTATTGTTGTCAGTAATCATATTGCCTTGTGGAGATAAAACCCCAAATATAGTGCCTGTGATAATGAAAGAAAGAAAAAAGAAAGCTCCAACATTCAGGTCCATGACCATAATGTCACTCTGAGAGAAATTCATTCTTATTCTAGTTTTTCTAGTGATTTAAATGGAACAGGAAAACAAACAAAAGAGAAAAACAAGTACCTCTTAAAAGCATAAAGTGTTTTCACACTTTGCTAAAATAATGGCCAATATCCTGGATATGACGGCTGTTTTTAGATTTAATTATTCATAGGCAGTGCATGCGGCCGTTTTGCAGCTAATAGGTAGGTTAATCCGATCATTAGTAACTTTGGCAACTTCAGAAAGAAACTACTTCCAATCTTTTCTTTTTGCTTCATGTAAAGACCATCCATCCACCTTTGCTAATCTATCATTCACCGGGAGAATGAGAAAGAGACGGATTGCAGGCACTGGGGAAATGGCCTATATCTCTCCTCTTGACATTCTCCTTTTAAAGCAATTTTACTGAATCTCTTAATCAAAGCCTCGGTGCGGGAGAGGATATTTAGGATGGATGTTTTGCACTTAAACTAAATGAATCGCGTCTTTTGTCATTAGCGAGACCTCCTTTGTTCGCCTCCACCTATTGACAGTGTTGATAAAGAACCCTGTAGGAATGTGAGAGAAATGTCCTCTGTCATGTAAAGCCAATCGACTGGGAAGGACGTACTATGTCCCTTTAGTGAATGACGTACTCCAGTGTCTCGTAGACAATGTCAGCTAACAATGAACAATCCTGTAACTGTCACACTGCGCTTGTATCCTGTGCTCTTTACCGATTGCATTCTGGTTGAGTGTTATTGTTGGCATTAAAAATAGACTGGCATAATGGTGGTTAATGGGGATTTAATGAAGAGTGTCATAGAATAATCAATCTGAGAATGAGAGCTGATGAACAGAAAACTGATATATTGAATGAAAATGAATTTCTGCCAGACAAAATATTGTTCTTAAAGTAAGATGAGATTCACTGACAAATTAAGTCAACACAGACAATAATGGAAGGCCATGGGATTTTGAATTGAGTGAAAAGCAGTCGTCTTTGCAAGAAAACTAAAGATTAAATAACTTGGAGTTCTGTTTCTTCTGCAGCAGCCTCAGATCTGTGTACAATATGAAGCTAATAAGTTCAGAGCAGAGCGTCTACATTACAGTATGTGCCCTCGCTCTGTCGCATCCTTAGTCACAGAACATTCATGCCTAATTTTCAGAAAAAGACAGAAAATGGCGATGCGTGTCTGTGTGTGATTGTGCCTGCGTGTTCAGAGAGGATTTTCCACCTCCTACTCCAAAACTCCCATGTGTTCCTGCGATAGGTCTTAGTCACTCATCCTGACCTAGATGTCACCCTTCCATGCGCCCTCGCCAAACATTCAGCAGGACTAGTGGACTAAGAAGACGGGAAGAGGGGGCGGGGTGGTTGGGGGGGGGGCTAACTTGAATTTAGGGCCAAAGCTGTACTTGATGTGAAAAGACATCTCTATTTATTTACAAAAACATTTTCAACTGCGCTGACATACACATAGTGACATTGGCTAACTCAGAGTGCTGTTGCTGCTTCTTATTCTGTTCAAATGCTGTGATTCACACAGGAAATGTTCCACATTGCATGGTGCCAACAGCTTGCAGACATCAAAGTCTTAACTTCCTTCTGATTTGGTTGAGCATTATGTTTTATCCCAAATTGTGTTTCATTTACACCCATCTTCCCCCTGGATATCAAATTACTTCATTGTATTCTACTGCACCGGAAATAACTCTATTGGCAGATAATAAGCAGACCTCCACAGCGCCCGATTGATTCCAGCCTACCCGAAGGACCCTGCTGTAAGCAGCCATGATGAAGACAGCAACATTATTTAGAGTAGCTCAGATGAGCCTTTAGAAGATTTTCTATTTGTTGCAGGTTTGACTCCCTCGAGCACAACGATCAATAGTGCCTAGTTGCAGATGCTGAGAGAAACGGCTGTCTGGCCAGATATGCACTCAGGCTGTGCCACTGCTCTGATATCAACTGCAGGCTTTGAAGATTTCTGCCTTCTTCAATGAAGACGATAAACAATGTTTGGTAAATGTTGAGAGAGGATTAATTTGCTTCGTTCGTCTCTTGTAGAGATAATACTACAAATGCACAAAGCAAAAGCAGTACACATTGTGTATGAAAGGTGCTGCGGTCAGGATATGTAATTTTATAGAGAGCCCTTCAGGATTTGTATTCATCAGTGCTTTTGTTGAGCAAGGTGTATTACCCTGGTGTGTTGAGGGATGGAGAGGATGTCTTTGAACCAGTTCATTTCCCTTTTCCTGACGAGAATGGCAAAAATAGGTAATAGTGTTGTACCATGCACAACAGTTAAACAGAAAGAGACATGGAAATATTTGTGGCCAGGTGTATCGACTTATTTTTGTCTTTATAGGTCTCTTCATCTGAATAAGCCTACTTTGTTTTCATGTCGATATCAGAGTGTAACAGCAGAACTAACCCAAACAAATGGAAAATAGTCACTCAGACAGAGGTGACTTGGATTATATTTCACTGAGGGGGGCCTGGACACGGGCACTAACCACAACAAAGCAATGAAACCTGGTTCATGCCCAGCTTTTGAATTACTATTGAGGGCTTGAGGATTTAATGAAAAGGACATAATGGCATTTCATTAGCAATTATGGTTATTTTTTTAAATTACACTTTACCATTTTATGTTTTATATTAAAACTTGCAACCTCCTACAGTAACATATGAAGTCTTGGTGATGAGGTAAGGGTTGATTTCCAATCAATTTACAATGTTCATCATTCTATCACCATTGACATTTAATGAAAATGTGAGATAAATGCTGAATACAAACTTTTTTGATAAGTTTCATTTCTGCCTACTGTTGTTGTTTCCTCCATTTCTTCTAAATAACATGAGTTTAGTATTTCCATCAGTGTGATCCTTTGGCTGGACATTCTCCCTCATGCATGTTTCTAAATGTATGTTGCAGAGAGTGTTTCTTGATCAATATCTTATATACAAGACGATCCTGGGCAAGACACCTCCCTATTTGTTATCTC
>NC_045754.1:11254206-11277509 GCF_008692095.1 Etheostoma spectabile | reverse complement strand
CGTTCATAACACCTATCACACAAGATCGAGTAATTTGATTAAATTTAGAACCCCTCCTACCTCTACTACCTTTGGACGTAATGCCTTCCGCTTTGCAGCAGTACGTGACTGGAATACACTACAAAATACCCTGAAACTTACATCTCTGATCCCAATCTCCACCTTTACGCAAACCTCCAAAATTACATTGTTGACTCTTGTTCCTGCTGACAATCATGAACCATATTTATACACACATATTAAGCTCTTATTCTCTTTCTTTCTTCGTTGACTGTCTTTCTTTTATTCAGTTGCTTGTTTTATGTGTCTAGCGTTTGACTATGTAAAGTTGTACAGTATGTTCATATCTATTTCTGTAGCCTCTGGGCCAGGTCATGTTTGTAAATGAGAATTGTTTCTCAACAGTTTACCTGGATAATAAAGGTTAAAAAAAAAAACAAATATATATATATATATATATATATATTTATATATATATATATTTACTTGTCTTACCATCTTCTGCCTGTCCTCTCGGTTTTCATACCATGGATCTGTCTCACTGTTGTACAGTATGTATAACATTCTGCATCCAATTCTTCCTCCACAACCACACCCTCCATCACCACTGTGCGCTTCAGCAGGGCACAGATCAATTACAAGCCGACCTGCCAAGCGATCAAGTCTATAATAACACAGTCTCTCCATCTTGTTCTGCTGCAGTAAATTAGCTGGGCTGCAGGACAAGCCTCATCTTTCCCTCCCTCCCTCAACCCTTGAGGGATCCTTATTAATGCCCTGGCTTTACATCAAATACAGTCAGGTGGCCCAATAATGAGATCACAGCCAAGCCTGGCCTGATTTAAATGCTAAATACAGGTCAAAGCCAACCAATGACCTAAACAGACTCCACCGGCTGGGTGTGATGATAATCCAGAACTTGATGTTGCAGGAGAAAACCAGAGAGAAAAGGAAAGAAGGAAACAATTATGTGGGTTTGTGCATGATGGGTAAGACTGTAGTGTAGGTGAGAGTGCAGTGACGAGAAGATAGAGAAATTAATAATCTGAATGTAAATATTGCTTCAGCTATGTTTTGCATAGAGGTCTGCGGGGAAAGCATGGCAGTTATAAAAATAGTGGCTGCCCCCAACAACCTTTCCAAGTCTTCTGCCTGGCGGACACTCGTGCTCCTCGTTTTCCTTCCCTCCTCCCAAGTATACCAATTACTCAAGCCCTGAGCTAAATGTGAGCCGTCTCAAAGTTGAAAAAGAAAAAGTAACAGATGAATAAGAAAACAACACACTTGTGGTAATTAAACATCAAGGCTGTGGAAAAAGGAAGTGCTAATCCGCCCCAACTCAGCTGATTCCACCATTCCAAAAGCATTACACTTTCATTAAAGTGTGCAGCCAAGCAGAACAAAATCATTTAGAAGGCCCCGCATAAACACCAGAAGTAAACCTGTGGCTGTCTATGCAGCACAGTTCAGAATACAATAATTAGGATGAGCTGAGGCCACGACAAGATATTCAGAGAGAAACGCCAGAGAAGAAAAAAATACATGCTTAGCTAAAATGTTCAGAGGTACTAGCATCTGTTTTCTTTAATAAGATGTCTGACATGTAAAGATATTCAATCATTCTTCCTAGTTCCCTCACAATGTTCAAAATAAAAATATGATACATACTCTAATATACTCAAAGGGTTTATTATTTGTATTGTTTTATTGTAATTGTAGCACATCACAAATGAAATAGATGAAGCTGAAAGTTTCTAGATGGTGGTTCAAACTGAGTTTCTTTCTGATTGAATTTGGCTTGTAAAGAGAATCTCCCAATGGAATGTTAATGTTAAACCACACCAGAAAACCCACTATTTATCTATTAATAATAGGGTTGGGAATATGTTCGCACCTCACAATATGATTCCGATTCAGAAGCCAACGATTCGATTCTAAACAGATTATCAATGCAACAATGGGTTTTTGTGTACATTTCCATGCATGATTATTACATACTGTATACATCAGTTTGTTAGACTTTGACATATACAGTATTTGTTACACACAATGTTTTAATGAAATGTTGCATCTACTGAGGTTTTTATTTTGTACTCATTCCGTGCTTAGGCCTTTAACACGTTTGTGAAAGTCACTTCCCACAGTAATCGTCCATGTCAGAGGCTCAGTCATGTTTAAAGGTAGAATATGGAACATGAGGTGGTCAGTTGTAATGGGATAAAGTAGATGAACAGCCTTTGTGTTTTGCCTAATTATTTTATGTACTGTATGTCTTATTAGATCATGTGTATATACAAAAATTAATTTGTTCCTTTTTTGTGTTTTTTCGTCTGCACTGTTGCCTAAACTCTAAATGTAAATGTAAATGTGCTGTATTTATATAGCGCTTTTCCAGTCTTAACAACTGTCCCAACGCGCTTTGCATCTACAGGAACATTCACCTCACACACATCATACACTGTGGCGGGGCTGCCGTACAAGGTGCCACTGCTCATCAGATAAACATCCACACATTACACTCCGATGCACAGCACCGGGGGCAATTCGGGTCAGTGTCTTGCCCAAGGACACTTCGACAATGACTGCAGGGGCGGGGATCGAACCACCAACCTTCCAATTGGCAGGCAACCGCTCTGCCACTGAGCCACAGCCGCCCCCAAGATGTTGTCCATCCTCTTTTAGAATAATTTTTACCTTATCAGAATAGACCATTGAATAATTTTAGACAGAATCGCGATGCAATTATTTTTCCCACCCCTAATTTATACTATTGTTTTAATTTGTGACCAGTTGTTAATTTTCATTAGCCTAGTGCCCAACATCTGTAAAAACATGTTCACATGTTACCTTCAACATCACTCAATCAAATAAGGACACACTTGAAAAGGCTGCTTTACAGTCAAGTGTAAAACCCTCAATACTCCTTTCAAATTCTCTACACCATTAACATTTTCAGTCAATGGCTAGAAGCTGAAACACACATGCTCTGAATTTAAAAAACGTCCACAACATGAGTAGAGGCTAGAAATAAAAATATTCTTTACTTTGCTATTTAGTGAGCCAACGGTCTGTTGAGAATGACGTAAATTATAATGCAAATCTGCTTGTTGTAAAAGCTTGTATGTGTGTTAAGGAAGCATTAGAGCATTGCTGTCGAGGAATTTACTCTATAACATGACAACAGCATTCTGTGAAGCCACCCAGTCCATTCATTAAAACAAAGTTTTCAATTATGCATGGAAAGCTAACTTATTAATGTCAGCCACAAAGGGAAATCAGTCCACCAGTTGAGGGAAATTATTTCTTCTTTTTTCTTTACAGTTTATTAAGTTTTAAAATAAGAAAATCAATGCATGAAATCCATATTGTCTGCAGTGGTTTTGAGTTAATGCATTTAGTCAGTGGGCAGAAGTATGAGTCAGTCTGAAGGCTCACACTGCTACCACTCCCACCAGCTTCACTGCCATTGGCATTATGTATTTATTTTTTAAAGATTGTGTTTTTCTAGGGGCTGAGTGTACAGGAGCATGCCATTGATGTGTGCGGGGAGTGTATTGACAGAGTAGATAAAAGGAGAGAGAGAGAGGAAGGGAAAACCTGAAAGCACCCACAGCAGAGTTCATAGGAGTGAGTTTGTCTCTGTGCGGCGGTGGTTGGTGCCATCAAAGTCAACAGCGTGTTGGTTGACTGACATGATCTGTTTCTGCAAATTGCTGGAGCAAATTGACTTTCCCCCCAGGTTTTTTTTTTTGCATTTTCTGCAATGCTAGAAAATAACGGCAGTGTGTGAGTGTAACCGCCGATTAATCGCTCTGGATTTACTTCTGACAGCAAACCTTTTGCAGATAGATGCACGTTATCGTGTATATGAGCCGAAGGCTTCAACATCTCTGCCTCTAACCAGTCAGTGAGAAACTCAAGGGTGATGGTGGCAAGAACTAGCAAAGATGTTGGGTGAAATATAGTAACACTTTAATGCTGCAGACTTTAGAAACACAGTATGTATGTTTAATTTAATCGATACAGTTTTCTGCTCAAGGTGCACTTACCTCTGAGACCGTCAAAGACAACATCGCCTTGCTGGTGTAGCAAAACAACATTTATTAGTGTGTTGACAGCTACGCTGTAGGTGAAACACTGATAACTCCCTTTCCCTAAACCAAAAGATCCAGCCTCAGTAAGGCTGAATCCCATTTCTCTGTCTTACTCCTAGCCCTTGGCCCTCAAAACCGAGTGGTAAGGGCAAGGGGTGAAAACATACCCCTATGAAATGGGACACCATTTGGTTAAACATACTTCCAAGATGACGTCTGTGTAACGGGTTGTAAATAGGTTAAGTTAAATTCCTGCATATATGGGAACAGCGCCACCTGCTGGTGTCACTTTCTCAATGCGCCGCAGGGTTAAAGATAGGGAATTATGGGTAATCCACAGCAGAACTTCTGATAACTGCTGTGGTAAGTTGCATGTTACACGCTGCAGAGACAATATTAGCTAAAAAAACGTTTTAAAGCCACTACACAATGTTTAATTTTATTGTATTATTTTTGTATTGTACTTTAGCGCTCAATGCTGTTAGTTTGGCGTCGTTTGAAGCATTCGTTTTGAATTTAGAGCCAAATGTTAAATTAGTTAACTCTACATTGCTTCTGGCTAATTCAATGTGTGTGTGTGTGTGTGTGTGTGTGTGTAGGGTTTGTGTCTCCGTGGTGTCGACGTGCTCGCCCTGATTTCACTTGATTTTCCCATGTGCAGGTAACAGTTATTGAATTTGTTGTTGACTTTTATGTATGTGCAATGTTAAATGAAAATGTATAGTGTTAATGTAGGTGCTGTATTCTGGTGTTGGAGATGCGGTAGCCTACTGTTTAAAATATTGTATTGGCATACAATAGAAATTTGGGAGGTTAGGATTTTATTTAATTTTAGATTACTGTGAAACCATTTTTGTTATAATTCTTGTAAAAAAATCCACTATACGATCACAGACATTTAAGAATAAATGAGCAGAACTTCTGATAACTGCTGTGGGTTTGTGTCTCCGTGGTGTCGACGTGCTCGCCCTGATTTCACTTGATTTTCCCATGTGCAGACGCAGACGCAGCCTCACATACACAACTCAGCGAGACTGGCTGTAGAGGACCATTAGAGTAGTCCCACAACCGTCACATCTGCAAGTGTGTGTGTGTGTGTGTGTGTGTGTGTGTGTGTGTGTGTGTGTGTGTGTGTGTATGTCGATTGCGTGGGTGTCATATGAATGTACATATTTTATATTTCTTTTGTGTTTAATGTGGTGGCGGTGGTGGTGCAGATGCTCTTATCTGTGTAGGCTACTACTTATTAGGTCTGTTTGCAATAAATATTTGTATACACACTGCATGGTGTGTTGTACATCTGTTTCAGTTATCACTGTTTTGAATGACAGTGATGTTCAGAAACACTTTCTTTAACAAAAATATGTTTTTATTGCACAATAAAGTAAACATAACAGGCAAAAACATATGAAAATATATTACAGAACCATTATTAACTATTAGAACCACAACTTACATGTCACACATAAAAGGCACTCAAACAGACAGGGCATGTGCAAAATTGTGGTTTTTTTTTTTTGTCTCTATATGTCCTTTGTTCTCCATTCTTCTTGTTACTGTCTGTTCTGACATGATGTGATCACTGTCCTTGTTTCTCTGTATATAGCCTGTGTATAGTGTATTTGTATGCATTTATTATTTTTTGTGTACCATCAACCTGCCAGGGGGTCTGCAGATGGAAATTAGCCTAAGGCTACAATCTGGCATATTTACATTTGTGAAAATGTCCCCTTTTGTTTTTCTCAAATAAAATAAAATAAAAAAATAAATTAAAAAAATGTGTAAAACTAAAAAAAAAAAAACTAAAAAAAACCCACACAAGACTACAAAAAAAAACTACAGCTGATCTGAAATTCATACGTCCCGTGTCAACAATGTACATGTGCATGAACAGGAATTAATTACAAATCACAACAATACAGTACCAATACAATAATAAATAACGTTTTTAATTAATTAAGAATCAAAAACGTTTCAATTAACACAATTGCCAGTATATATGTACAGGAATGTATAGAGCACAAAACAATACTGTCGTAATTTTTAAATCAATTATTTACATTTACTAACATTTATGGTCTTTCTGGTTAATCTGGTCGCCATTGTTGCCGGCTGCGCAGTGTATTCTGGGTAAACCTTACTTTGAAGTAAGGTCACGAATGTTCTTAAAACTAAGGAGTCTCTACCCCTCCCCCTTAGCCCTACCCCTCGAACAAAATGAGTATTGGGACAGCCCTTACTCTCACGTGAACGTGCAAACAAAGGGAGAGAGGTAAGACTAGGGCTGGGCAATATGGAGAAAATCAGATATGATATTCTTAACCAAATACCTCAATATCAATATTGCGGCGATATTGTAGCGTTGACATCTGACGCTTTAACAAAATAGCTTCACACTTAGATTTAAGATAAATAATAGTCATTGTATCCACATTACTG
The DNA here is from genome assembly GCF_008692095.1 of Etheostoma spectabile. Classification (NCBI taxonomy): domain Eukaryota; kingdom Metazoa; phylum Chordata; class Actinopteri; order Perciformes; family Percidae; genus Etheostoma; species Etheostoma spectabile. The sequence continues at coordinate 11,270,976 of NC_045754.1, read as the reverse complement.
ACGAAGTGGGAAAAATAATAGAACAGCCAGAACAGTGTGGTAAATTCAGAAAATCTCACCAATTTACTGTAATGCAGCTTATAATTCCAGGAAAAGACAACACTTATGTCATATCACAATATAATATCCAAAATTGAAGCCGATATCTAGACTCATATTACAATATCGATATAATATCAATATATTGCCCAGTCCTAGGTAAGATAGAGAAATGAGATTCAGCCTAAATCTGTGTCTACTGTTAAGAGTTGATTTGGTGAAGACAGAGCGTATTAGACTGGCAGTCCATTATTCAAACATTACTACATTTCTCTGACTTATATCCCGGCTGAATTTTACACATCACTGTCTTTCTGTCAAATTGCTCTACAGGAGCTTTTAAAGGTTGCTTTTTTCTCGACAATTTAAACGTGGGACATTTCCTTTCAAAAGGTCTCTCAGTGGGTACCTCAGCTTTACTGTGATAAGTGAATGTAAAAACTTTGAACTGACAGATTGGACGTGAAAAGGTTGGTTTTTTTTTTTAATATTTTACATCTGTTCAATATGTAAAGGGACAGTACCTATCGGGAGGCTTAAACAAGGCACAGATAACTATAAGTAATATATAAAAATGGAAATTAACGTTTATCTAGTACTAAAAGTAATCAGAGGATTTTTACGGTTTCCACAAAAGTTTACTGCCAACTTGTGATAGATTCGGTGTCCTTGGAATTCCTGTCTTACTTTTTGTCCAAGCGGAGTCATTCACATCAACCAAGGCAATGAATACCAATTAATGTCACTGTTACAAAAGCAATGAGTTTTGAGTGTTTAATCGCCATTTGACTCTATGGATGTAGAAATCCTCTTTAAGCTCAATAACTCAGAACTATCCTGAAGGCAGATGGAATCATATAATTCTAAACTCATGAATAAACCCAGCATGACACCTCCATTAGTCCTCATATGCCTGACAGCTGGTGCAAATTGATCCAATACAAACAAAAATTGGAAAGGACTTAACTATTTTTTAAAGCTAATAAAAAGGAGTTTGGGCATAGCTGATGTGTATTGATGTGCATGCTCACTGTACCTTCCTCTAAAGATTCAATCGTTTACAGCCAATATCAGCCGACGTGCAGGGGTCCACCTCATCTAGTAACATGAGTGTAGGAGAAGTGACAATACATGCCAATGCATTCTCCCCATGTTCAAAAGTGGCCTTTGCTTCGAGCCACTAATTAATACAGAATATCCTTGCAGTTGAATGGTCCCGTCCTTATCCTCAATGTGCAGGTACACTAACAATCAATGCTTGCCAAGTGCCTGTTTGCTTTTTAATTAGGCCTGTTTTCAAACGTATTACATCTGAAATACACTGTGTTCCTTTCCATGTCCGACAACCAGCATGTGGCTAGATTACACCCAACGCTTACAGTGCAGCACATCCATCTAAAAACACAAAGCGGGGGCTCAGAAACTGATATCATCAGTTGGCGCGCACCACCTTAAACTGCACAGTGTCCACTCCTGTCCAAAAGGAGACAAATGACAGGTAAATACACCAAACGGCCTGTCACTGTACTGATCCGCTGCCCATTTTTCATTTCATAATAACAATGCAGGGGGAAGACTCCTTCTTCTTGGGTCTGCTGGTGCGAGAATGAATTGGGGAGGAAATAGGCCCAGTAATTATTCTTTCCTCCACTTGTCCCTCCTGTCGCGTCCCACCGCATCTCTCACACACTGAAGATGCAGGCTATTGAATCCTGATGAAATCCCAGCACAACAATAGCTAGCATACTAGTCATGCAGCCATCGCTGTGTTCATGCGATTGTTCCTGGTTGAACATTGGATCTGACACTGAGGGACTGGCAATTAATGGAATTTCAATAATGCAGTCAATACACAATGCAGCAAGCTGTATGAGGCAACCAAATATTTATAAGGAGAAGTGGATTAAACACTGCTTTTTGTATGGGGTTGTAGCTGATGGAAGTGAAATCAATGAGATATGTAAGGTATTATGAATTTTCCTGACCTGTGACAGTGTCACGTTATTAGACAAAGAAAGCATAATGTGAAAATCCAGAGCACTAAATTAAATTTCAACACATGTCAGAGACAAGGAATCACCTTGGACTGAGTGCAAACGCTCTATAGTATAAATGCACGTCCAAATCTACTTAACACGAGTGAGTCACAGCAAAGAGAGATGTGGAGTTTGTGAAATACAGCAACGCTGACCTTTACTATGCTAATATAAATGTGTAGCAATGTCCTATAAGAGACAGGCGGATGGTTGTGTTTTATTTTCTTGGCAGAGCTGAAACCAAAATAAAATAAATGTCTGACCTGTAAAGGGCTGTTGTCCTCCCAGCCAGCTACATAAATGATTCCACTGTCTGATCATCTCTTTGAGCTCATGAAAAGAATACCAAACAGAATAAATATCCATTATTAATATGTAGTGTCCTGTGCACAGACTGATGATATACTATCACATGCATGGCTTTCATCTCGAGACAAAACCAAATGAGTCCGCCTTCCAGTTGTTTGGGTGTGCATCAGTGAAAACCTGCTGTCCGCTGTGGTTTAGATGAGAGTATTCATTGCATTGTGTGCACCCTTGTGCACGTATTAATGGTCTTTGCGCAACAAAGACAGAGAAAGAGTGTCTGTGTGAACGAAAAAAAAAAAGAAAAAACATTAAACAGAGTGGGACGGAGGATGCTCCAGATGGCAATGCTGCTGTGCATGGGGATGTTGACTGTAGGCCATCGCAAGGCGAGCCAGCTGGGGAAGGACAGCATTTCTTTCCTCTTGGACTCCGCTGCCTAACGGGGAGCCGACAGGAGGCAGAAAGACCAGCGGACGGACAGAGCACCGGTGCATGATAGGTTCAAGGGCCAAGGGTACAGCTGCTCCATATCTCTGCAATGCTGCTTCACCACTTCCCTAGTTCACAATGCATCATCATCATCATAATCATCATCATCTCTCTGACAATCCCATGAATTGGATTTTCAAGGCAGCATCTCTTATACATTTTCCACATTGCTACGGAATAAACTCTCCCATATGTTGCTCATATCAATTTGTGCTCTGCACTTTAACCCTTCATTGATAAATTTTCTTGTTATGCTTCATCTCTTCCATCCCAGTCACAAACTCCTCGTACAATCTACAGTCAAGAATCCCACCACCGGCCAACTCGCTCGGCCTTGCCATGTGCCCTCGGTTCCACATGGTGGTTTGAAAGGGTATTAGGGTCACCCCCAGGCAGCAGAAAGAGCCCAGGAAAAGCCTGTCATAACCAGTGACTTGGAAGGACCTTCAATGCCGAATTGCATTGGTCGAGGAGTGCAGCCAGTCGGAAGCAACAAAACGAGCGAGAAACAGCATTTCACAAAAAGTTCACAAGGATGCTTCTGTAAATGACCTGCCCTAGTTCCAGGTTAGCTGAGAGCTACGTTTGTAGCTGGCCTTTTTAATTCATGATACAGAGGCTGATGAGAGTAACACAAAGAGAATATGACATAAATGACAAAGAAGAGGAGCAGTTGCTGGTTGGTAATGCACATGGGTTCCCGCCCTTCAAACACCTTCACTGATCAAGTTGTGCCCAGGGTCAGGTATGTAATCTGATGTCAGAGCGTGTTAGTGCTCAGTGGGTCCTCCAACTTTGTTTATAGTCTGCAGGTTCAGCCCACACGTTTGCTGGACATAAATTCACATCACAGCAGCCTTGGCCACACTCGGCAGCTACGGTTTTCCCATTCTGCTGCAACTTCACATTTGTTTCAGTTAAGGCCCATTGACTGTGTACGCCCTTAGTCCTTGTCCAGACAATGTTTAACCTTGCATGTATTACATGGTCTGACAGAAAGTGAGGGAAAAAGAAGACAAAAGGGAGAAAGAAAGAGCTGTCAGAAGTCACTAAGGTGCAAAAACACAGATGACTCTTGGATCATAATGTCACCATCTCCATTCCTTTTCTGCAGAACACGAAAAAAGAAGATGAGATAAGGAAGCGGGTTTGAAGAAATCAAGGACATTTTCCTACAATTTCCTTTAAAAAAAAAAGAATCAGGTCTCTTTACATCCACAATCTAAATTAAAAAGGTCAGGAGTTTCCTTCAAATGAAAGCTAACTGACAAGATCTTGTTCATTGTTTTGCATCAACTGACATTTATTATCAGCTCCGGTTTGTGGGTTGAAAAGCAATGAGATAATACTGCAACTGCATTATTCATAGCTCCACTCAATGTAAGAAATGCCTAGACATGCAGTAAAGACAGTGCCATAACCAACAGCTGTGGGGTCTTCTGAGGGGTTTTTCTTGGTTCCATAAATCTACAATGATCTTGACAGTGATAAGTGAGTGTGAAATTGAAGTTATTCAGGAACATGTGTAGTATTTCCATCTGTATGCACAAATTGATTGGTTTTGACGGTAAGTAAAATAAATTAAAAAAAATTGGCACCACTCGTCTTGGTTTGCTGTACTGAACACCAATTTCTGACCTATCCAGTGGCCAGAAAGAAGGGAAGCCGTTTCCAATCATGCATCATTACAACCAGCCTTCCCTGAAAATGATCAGTGTGGATCATTAACCTCGGTGAATGTGGCATTAAGTCTTACCCAGTGAAGAACGTAACAAATGTGACCTTTGTCAGTATGCAAACCCTAAAATCAGTCACTGCAGCAAATAAATTGTTAACAAGCTCAGTCCTTCAATTTGCTCCCTACACTGCCCAAGTCTGGTAGTAAACAGGCTATTAAAGGGTCTGCCTCTGCCTCAAGTGGCCTCTGGCCTTGGGCTCACAGTACTGGGGCTCTTAATGAAGCGGAAAATTAGAAGGTTCGGTCGAACATTGAAAGCTTGTTTCCTTCTATGAAGGGTTTGTTTTTCAGTCATCTCGCTTTGCCTGCCTCTCGTCACCACAACCCTCCAAGCTCATTTCATTCACACTCAAATAATCAAGAGGTCACAATGAAATTATTCCACAAAGTGCTTCACATGTAACAGAAATATGGTCAAGTGGCTGAGCCCAGCATTACCACACATGCAGACAAGCCAGAAATACTAAATAAAACTAAAAAAACAACATGATAAAGTAGAATGAAGGACTAATAGCAGCTTTGGAAATGTGGAGCCTTGATAATACTTATTTGCATACTTAAGTAGATTTTTAATAAAGTATCATAGCAATGTCATGCTCTGCATGTTTCTAGAGTTCCTTTGGGTCTGTCACAATATTCAAACCAACCATAACACAAAGGTCTCATCAGAATTGTGGCTTTAAACAACTTATTTGCATACTTTAGTAGAGGTTTAATAAAGTGTTCTATGTAAGGAGCGCTATGACATCTCTGCGTTTCAAGAGGTCTTTCGGGTCTGTCACAATATTCTCACTAACCAGAACCCAAAGGTCACATCAGAATATTATACCTAAGGGCTTCATAATATTTATTTGCACACTTTGGTAGATGTTTAATAAAGTGTGGTAAAGTAGAAGGGCTATGACATGCTGTATGTGTTCCTCGGGCTCTGTTAAATTTTTCAAACCAACCAGCACACTAAAGTCTCATCGGAATTGAATATGTAGCAGCTACCGTTGTACATCACGGCAGGAGTGACTATGTTGTGCATTTAATCTGTCACTGACTAACCTTAACAGGGGGCCATAGCCACGAAAGAAAAACATTAACATCCTGTTGACCTGTTGCCATTAAATATTTACATGTTTTTTTCCCTCCCATATTATACAAGCTCACACTCACTCTGCTGTCAGAAAGGAGGATGTATTTCACGCTCAAATAACTAGCCAAGTGCTAAAGGCCCACTTCTAAATGCCACTCTCCAGCTTTTTAATAACTGCAACCACAGATATATTGTCACTATCCCACTAAAGAACGAAGGGACAGCTGGAAACATGCTTTGTCTTTTATTTCTTGCCATTTTTTTAAGAGGGGGGGTGTTCCAGAAAATCTTGGACAACAGACCAGTGAAAAACATGAAGTAGCTTTCCAAGGGGAAATGTGACAGACGTGTCAATATCACAAGCCCACTAGCTCTAATTAAATTCTAAATGCTCAACACTGAGTGAGCTCTCACTACTTTTGACAGAAGAAAAAGAGCTCACAAACTACTTTGATTGGTAGCAAAGGGATGGGAAATTGTTTGCCAAAAGGTAATGGGAACTTTGCTCTGAAAATAGCATGCTGACCTCTTGAATTGACCTCAATCACTCGGCCCTGCTGGGTCCCACAATCCCCTTAACGTTTGTTGTCCAGGTCCCCCGCGTTACCACGGTGATGGCCTAATTTGGAGGTGGTTGTGGGAGTAGAAAATGCAGTCACTCATTGTATAAAAAGGACCTGGGACTTCAAACCAAGGACTTGGCTCTGTAACTCTCACTTCCTGCTTTTGTTTGTGTGATTGCACTGAGGGAACATCTACATTGGCTTGGCTTTGTATTCCCTGAAATGCTCAGGAACAACGTGATGCCATTTATCCAGAGCCTCTGTTTGATGCTTTTTAAGGGTGATTTCATAAAAATTACAAAAAATATAGCAGTTCCCCACCTATCTTTGTGGTATTTAGCAATGTAGATTTCTTTCATTTTCTGAGCAGAGGTTTACAGATATACACCCTTAAGGAGGAGGGTGGGTGCGGGTTGTTTTTGTGGTGCTCAAAGCATCAACAATGACATTTGAAAAGCTCAACAGCAACATTTCCTTGCAGAAATAAAGTCCTGGTTGCTGGGGATAATCCGCAAACTTTGCTGTGAACAGTTATCATTGGAAACGGTTTTCTAAAGAGGAAATATTCTACGAAATTGCCCGGAGCGTTGTTTCTGTAAGAACACGTTGCTGTAGATTTTTTTTCCCACCATCAGTACTTTCAGTAGCACAAACTAAATTACGCTCACCTTTGTATTGGAAAGCAGAATTTTTGGATGCCTCAAACCTTGGCATATATAACTAATACTACTTGTATGGCTAGATACCTCTGGAGGTAAGTAAGGAATAGTTTTCCTTTATTCCAGTGAAGTCACCCTTTCATTTTTCATACCACAGGAATTACAGCTGACTTGAAACAGTTATTAACTAAAAAGAAACCGTCATCTTTTCCTTACATGAGCTGCATGTCGTATATTCAAAATGTAGAATATTCACTCATTTATATATAGAATATTTAGTTTTGATGGAGCACATAAACAATCTAAAAGACAATATGAAATGCATAAATATAACAAATTTTGCCTTGGTAGTCTCTGGAAGAGTAAGATATTGGACATTAACATAAACAAACTATTGGATTTTCCAACCACAGGGTAATATGGTTTATTAAACAAAGTGTAAAAACTAATTGACAGCTTTGCTGTCTCAAAAGGAGCAAAAGTACTCCTAATAGCAAATTTATGATGATTAAACAGCTGCATGGTTGTTCTAATATTTGCCTTGGTCAAATCCATATTGAGATTGTGGATAATTTTGAAGGCAAGTAGATGAAACTATGACTGGTGATATCTGTTGGTGGGATTACAGTAAAGATGGTCCGGTACCATTTTTTGCTTCCCGATACCGATTCTGATAGCTGCAATTGTGTATTGGCCAATACGGAGTACTCATCCGATACCAGTGTGTCATATTTTATTATGTTTCAACAACTGTATACTACAATCCCTGTATGGATGTGATATGATTTCTATCTTTGTCGTTGGTCTGGCTCAGGTTAAACTCTTTGTGAAACATGAACCAACACAAACAATGAACGCAACAGAACTTTCTTTTTTTGTATCCAGTTTGACAGTCTTAACGTAAAAATAACAAACTACTTTAACGTAGATTTTCTTTAGGGCTTTATTACGTGGTCTCGGATTGGTGCATAATCTCCGATACTAGCGTTTTAGGCAGTATCAGAGGCAATACTGGTATCTGGTATCCTTGAAATCTATTCCCTGGACAGAGGAAGAAGAGTTCTGCCTCCTCATCTTCTTTGCAATTTTGGTCCATCGGGGACCGATGCCATCAATGTTCCTGGCATTGTACAAGATGTTCGCTTGCATAAGAGATTACCCGGCTGATGTTGTCCTGTCATTTCTTTTCGTGTTCATAATATAATGTGACAGTGAGGTGTCCCACACAACATGTTCCATCTGAGAGGCCCTACAATATCCCATGTCTCCCACCCACCCACCCACTCTCACAGCCAAGCTGTGATGTTCTTCCAACACCCAAAGCGGTTTTCACTGATGGTGCAAAGTTTAAAAAAAAAAAAAAGCCTTTGCACTTCTGCACCAGGTGTTAAATATTTTAAGTGTAAGGAGATTCTGCATTCTGGACATATTACTTGAATACAAAAGACACCACAGAGCAGCATCCAAAACCAACGTGTGAATGAAACTATTTTTTAATTTTAAATTATTTGAAAAGGTCAATTTGTACATAAAAATACAAATTCACTGTTATTTAATGAAAATTAACTTGCCCCAACATTACACTGATAATGTTGGCTTGTACACCTTTCAGCTTTGGTGTAACACTTTCTTTGATGCTGGAACACAATTGTTATTTTGAGTTGTATGTTGTGGCAAATGCAGCAAGTGAGCCAGGAACTAATTGAAAGGCCAAGACGTAGATGCAGTGGACAGTCCAGGGAATACAAATGCAACATGCTCTAAAAGAGACAGGCTAAACCTCAATTTGGAGCCTTTGTTTGTCATTTCACACTGTGACAATCAAACATTCTGTACCAAAGAAGGACATTATCTATAAAAGAGAAGTCCATTTATCTAAATTGAGAAGAGGATGGCATGGGCAATCTGGTCTCTAAAAACGATATAACAAAATATGAATCATTTAAGCTATAACGACAGAGTATTTGTAGGGAGAGAGGGATTAACCTCTGGACTATGTACATTGCAGGAAGGTTTCAATGACTGAATAAAGTGGAAAATGCTAGTTTAGTAGATGCATTCCAACTTTCCTTTTGTATTATTGTGAGAGACGTTGAATTTGTCAGTATAATCTGCTCTGTACTATGCCGATGATAGATGGATTTTTCAATGATCTTATTAACCCTCTAAACCCTAAGGCCATTTCTATAGTTTATTGTCCGTCCGGATTTATTTTATAAAAAAGCTTGTAAAACATCAACCCTGTTGTCTACAGTCAAGATATGAACATCCTTTTTTTTTAGAACAAACTGGGCTATTAGAATATTTGGGCTGCAGTGAGGTCACTTGAATGGAAAAAATGGTTGTAGGACCTTAAAGACAAATGAATAAAACGGAACATGAATCTTCCAGATATGTATTGATATCACACACAGATCAGAAAAACCTAGGCCATTTAACTCACTAAAACACTTCTCATGTGTCTTGGTAGTCACACTGTGAAGGAATAATCATTATAATTTATACAGTTGACAAAAGTTGCAACTTTCGGTGTGTTTCTATCTATTATGGTTATTAAATGATTAAACTATGAATCAGAGGTGCTGTTTTTGCTTGTGGCCGAGTCTCTCGGGTTCAGAGGGTTCATGTATTGGTAAAGTTCTGTGATGCATTTTAGCAACTCTGTTACTAACTTGCATTTTTGGTTGGCTTTAAGGTTATTAATACGGTAATGTTTTAGTTTCAAATGCCAACAGACAACTCACCCCAAATACCACTACTACTCTTGCAAATAAGCAATCAGCCAGTAATAAGTAAGGTTGGAAATAGTTTTGATTTGAACAATTCTGATTACACTTCCGATTTTTCCTTTCTATTCCGTTTATCGATTCCTATTCTTTGAATTGAGTTGAAGCGGGTCACATGCTTATTTATTGACTTAATGGTGATTTACAGTAGTATGCGTTTAAGATTAAATATAGCCACACTAGAGCGCCGCTTACTGTGCTCCACGGCTGCAACACAACAAGCCCTTGACCGCTACAAAAAACAAAACTTGCGCATATTGAAATTGGAACCGGTGATCAGATTTAAAACCAAATTTTCCCAATGATTCCAATAAATAAACGATTCTATTGGAATCGTCATTTTTAAAAGGGATTCTAAGTTGGAACCGGTTCTCGATGCCCAATCCCAGTAATAAGTATAATCAATCTCGCAATACATTACTGAAATTAACACAAGCCTGTCAAATTACAAAAGCCAAAAGGCAGACATCATAACTTTTCCTGTGTAATTGTAATTTTAAATCTGTTTTGCAATCATGTACCATTAATGTGTAATGAGGCGGTTATAAATGTTATATATTCATGTTGAAAAAGTGTGATCAAACATGTCATGAGCTTTTATTAATGTGCTACACGAACCGTGAACAAAGTGTTAGCAATGCACCACTGATTGACAGACGGAAGTTACAGCAAACGATCTGCTTTAGCCGATACGTCTGTGAGACTAAATTTATCCACTGTGGTTGGCAGAGACTACTGTTCAAAACATTGCTTGCTTTCCTTTCAGCTCTTGATATTTGTGATGAAGCGGTGGGTGTGATAGAAAATCTCTCTCATCCTTTTCCCCAACCGTTAAAATGGAAACCAGACAGGGAGGAAAAGAGAGTGGCGGGCCACAGCGGCTTCCATCACTTATCCACCACTCATGCATGATTGAAAGGCCTCTGCAAGCTAGGAGAACTGCATCATTTATACCGGGCTCCTTCAGAAATCAAGAGGCAAGCGGCAGCTATAGTTAATATTGACAAAGCATTGACTTAGAAAAAAATTAAAAAGACACAGCAAAGTCTAAATAAAGTACAAGTTGATTCACCCTTGGGTAAAGCTTGGACTTTTGGTTTTTCTTCTGCTCCTGCACTAATCTTTAAGATGGATTCAGTTAAATTGTTATAGTCTCCCAAGGAACATGAATGGAACGCATCCAGGGATTTTGGGCTGCTATTAGGGAGACAAAATGATCCATCAAAGCAGCTGCTACGGAAGGAACTGGGAAATAAAGATGATGTGAGAGAAAGAGCTATTTTTGTAGGGGATGCCATGTGGTGAGTTTTTTCACATATTACCTAGATTTTTTTATTCCCCAGCTCTGGCAACACCACTGTGGTGAGTAAATGTGTTCCTTCGACCCATGTGTGCTCCATACATTTGGCCTTCATCAAACTTGCATTTGGTAAGAATGCATTGAGCTTGGCCCATCAGACCTCCAACACGACCATCACCTCGGCAACAGCAACGGAGTCAGCTTCATCAGGCCTACACTCTAGGTTTACAGATCACAATCACAGCTAGAGACAGTCTTTCTCTGTCCTACTCTCCTGCTTCTTCTCTGTATCAACTCAGCTTTGGGTTAAAAGCAGCGGGTTTCTGTTTATCAGTCGGAGCCCAAGGGCATATGGTGTTGAATCTGCATTAGATGCCTTGCCGGTGTTGAGAGAGAAAGAGTTGAGGGAGTGGTGGGAGCTAGAGAATGGTGGTCACCACACTGATTAATGACTGAAAGCAGCAGAGCACAACATTCTCCATTTCCTCCACCTACATCACCCTTGGAAAGAGGAGAGCTATATTGTGCACATCACTGTTGCAGAACCCCAAGCCCCCCGCCCAGTTGTGTTGATCATATCCCCCAAGCAATGAGATTCAAATCACTCAACTCAACTTTTAGTTTTAGAAGCTTTTATTTTTTTCTCTTCCCAAGTCTCTGAGATGGAAAGCTTGCACCTGTCAGTCACAGCTGCAGCTGGGTTTTGATGCCTTTAAAAGTGTGACAAGCTGTGATATGAGACAGGAGGCCAGGCTCAGGCTGTGGCTGTTGGCCCGCTGGGTTTCCCCAATGGGAAATGTAAACAACTGCAGTATTTACTGTAGTTTTTTTTAGCCTTTCCTCACATTAAATAAATCCCCCCACAAACCAAAACGAAATAGTCTCATCTCTGGAGAACAAGAATTGTGAATCAATACTGTTTTTTCCTTTTTTAAGTCCTGCAATCTGGGACAAGAAAGGTCATGAAGACTCTGGTTCTTAATTCAGCTTGACGTTCAGTAGCTGAAAAACATTATTGGAATGAAGACCGCAAAATAAAACTAATTTTGTGTATGTATATTTAATAATTTTAAAACTGGTCTTTGTCCCCAAAGCTGAATGTGATTCATTATATTATTCAATATATTTGGTCAAACAGTGATTTTTCATCTCTTCTTCCCAAAAGAAACTAAATCATGAAATAAACACACAAGCGGTGTCGCAAGGCAATTTCTCCCCCCCCTTGATGAAAATGTGTTAAGTGCTATGACACAAATCGCTTTTCTCGCCCTCATACTTATTTTTAGCTTGAGGTTGGCCCCAGCATCATCAGGGTCCCGTCCTTCAGTGCTGTGCAATTCGGTGATAAGACTGGTGATAACATCTTGCCATAAGACCAAGCATCAAAAGGGATGAATCCTTCCAGGTGGGGAGAAAAAAAAGTGATAAAATCAGACAGACTATTTAAGAAAAACTACATTTAAGCTTCCCCAGTGCTCTTATCAAATATGTCTAATATCCTGTGGATTTAATTAATGACTCATACAGCTCTGGCAGGCATCATCAGCTATTTTGTTGTGCTATTTTTCCCCATAAAAGTGTAATGTCAAGTGTTTAAGGTATGTCATTGCTCATCGTACAGAGTCTCCTGGGCAAAGGGACAGGTTTTAGATCATAACTGTGAGGCATTATTATATCCAGGAAGTGAGGGGAAAAGACACACAGTACATTATGCATAAAACAAGCTAAGTGAGATGTGTCACTGTATAATTTACATATCATTGTCATACTTACAGCCATGCGGCTTAATTACACTGTCAAACAATTGGAGAAAAAAAGCCTCGCTGGGAGTTGGAACAGAGCCCTGACAGCCCCTGCGCCTTGACCTTAGGTCCCTGCTCTCGGACGCTTCATGGGTACCGATGCAGAAGCAGAGGCTGACAGAGCTCAAAATAAAACTGTCTGAGACTCTGTTGCAAACTTTCTCATTTATTTTTTCCTCTACACACAACCCGAAGTGGCTTATCATCTGAGCTTCACATGGGAATTATCTGTGATTGATTGCAGTAGCCTGGATTTTCAAGGACTGGCCATGAGGATGCATGAGGGGACAGGTATGCTTAGCTGACCTCTCAGGCCGTTGATTAATGCTGTGTACTGCTGATTTGTACCACTCTGCCAGAGTGCACTGAGAGAAGCTGTGGAACACATGGTCCTCTCTGCTTTGATAAAAGCGGGAAGAAACACACTCCTCTGCCATCCTCTTAGAAGCAATGGAGAAGCAATTTAGATTTTAGAAACACTGCAAGCAATCCACCCTGGTGCTGACAATCTATACTGTTGCTACCAACACTGCTTCCAATAAGTGGCCAGTGCCCAGAGGCTAGCTACCGTAGCAAAAGTGGATGAAACAGGGCTTGCTGACTGACATGAACCAGAAAATGAGAAAAGCTGGGAAACTTTGTGTAAACAATGTTTTTCATAGGCACCTCCAGGGGGGGTTTAGCTTCACATCTCTCCTAGGTTCCAGTGGATAAAGAGGCCCGATGCTTAAAATCACATCCAGGCACACTAAGTAATACGCTACTGAATGGAAACAGCCTGGGAACATGTGGACAGGGCGAGGCAGGCAATCCATTTCATGTGTTTATACTCAAGGCCGAGGAGCAAGACAGGTCTGCGCTGTCTTTCCCAAGGCTAACGGGTTTTCTTTGACAACTATCGGCTCAACTTTGTTCACCGTTTCCTTGATTTGTATTTAGTTTCCTCTGTGCACAGCTGCGGGGCTAAACGCGTGTTTGTGTTGCAGAGCTCTGTTCGATGCTGAAGTCCCATGGTTCAGAGTTGAGGCTTTTGACTGATGGACGGGGTCCCCTCTGGCCATGGTATCCTGCCTTGCTGCCTACTAACACTCACTTGTGCAGCATCAGACAAGAGACTGGAAAACCTCAACAGGAAGGATTGAAAACTGAGGGGAATTGCTTTGCTTTAGTTGGAACTCTTTTCTTTTTAGGTTTTCATGAAGTCAGTTCAGATTAAAAAAAAAAATACTATACAACAGCAGAACTATTAATAAAAGGCATAATAAATACATATTTGCTGCAATGTCCAGTTTACAACACAGGCTGTTACAGCATGCATCTAAGTGACACTTTGGTCAATTTGATTGCAAATTAGAGCCATCAGGCTTCCTCTATAGTACCATTGGAATTTCATTAGTTATTTTTTTTTATATTTGAATATTTGATGCTCAAATGCAGCATGTTGAATATGTACTACACTACTCAGGCGTATGCATTGGCAATGCACTATAAGCATGTGGTTATTGTTACAAGTTCTGTCCACTAGAGGGACTTTCAACATCAGCCTGCCCTTGGAGGGGATCTACATCATGGCGCATTGCATTTCAGCAGCTCTTTGTTTACATAATATTCCACCACGAGCACACAGCAACAAACACAAATCAACAGAACTCTGTAATGAAACATAAGTGTAACTAGTCAAGCGGCTCTGTTGTAAAGGCCAACATTGCTTGGTTAGCACAATGACGTGTTAGAATGGACAGCCAAATCAATTCTTCATAAAAAGTAAAGTAACAGTTTTAGCCACGATTCTACAAGCATTGATAACTAAGCCAAACAGTGCAGTCACTTCTATTTTAGTGATTTATAAGCAACCCGTTGCAGATTGACACATTACTGAGAATCAGGCCGTTAGAAGGTAATATACAAAGCTAACTGACACCTGTGGGGCAGCCAACATTAACTTTAGCTTTCTCCATGAAACTCCCAGCTATAACTCCTATTGCTCATAATGCAGTTAGGAAACCAGAACAAGCTAACTATTGATAAGATAAGCACTTTGGCTCTAAGGACTGTCGATTTAATGTTATGTTAAAACTATTTATCATCCTTCTTCCGATTTCTTCCGCTAACCTACTTATTTAAAAAAAAAAATTAAGCATTTAAATGTAGATTTTACTGTTTTACTGACTTTCAATATTTGTTCTAATAGAACTATTGCAAATCTATGTCTATGCAAATATGTTACACTACGTGTAACAATATTCAAAGATGGAAAATGAACATTCCACTCTATACCTGTGTACGCTTTCATCACCAAAGCAGACATAGCAATTTACACCGTTCTATCCAATTTTCACCTTTTACTCACCTTGTGATTTCTTTTATAAAGGAAAAAGTGAGATGGGCGGAAGCACAGCACAATGAAAAAACGTGTTTAAAAGAGCCACTCTGTTATGAAGCTATTTTACTCTAGATAAAGAATGTCAAAAGATGAGACAAATCGTTCCAGGAGAGATCACATCCCCTGGGCGTGTGCAGGGGTGGCAGCCCAACTGGAGTTGCGAGCATGGGTCAGGGATTCACATGGGTGGGCATATGCAAACACATGCGCATATGTAAAAGCATAGGGCAGCCCCAGCAAAGTAACAAATGGCCTAGGAGAATGACAGATTAGCGGCACAGATAGCATTAAATGGCATAGAAGGAGCAGAGGGGGAAAGAAGCACCATCCATCCCATTCGTCATGTGATCCATCAGGGCGTGCAGGGGTCCGGTAAAGGGCAACCCAGGAGATGTAGCAGGAGACAAAACCCTGTCCGCCAGATGCTGAACACTATTCCTGGGATGGATCATCTGGCCGGGGTGTCTGTGTCTCTGTGTGGGTGCATGAGAAATAGAGAGCCACAAATTATGTGGGAATGTGTGAATGGTTGTGCATGTGAATTAGGCTGTGGGCAACATGTGAAAGATCCAGCTGTGTGTATCCAAGCAAGCATTACCATAGGAATTCAAGCATACTAAACGTAAACGTGAGCGACCTGAGTGTATATTTGTATGCCTGTGTGCATATACTCTAGAGACAGAGAGAGCCAGCAATAGCTGAAATGTGTGTGTATGACGGAGGTGGAAGGATGCAGGAGCACAAGCTGTGTGTGCAAGGAGTCAGTAATGCAGTGGAAATACTTGAAAATGTCTATGTTAGACGTCAGCATGCGTGTGCGAGTTACACCCTCACAATTTCAAACATGCTCAAGGTTATCGGTGTGCATTCAGAGCTCTGGAACAGTTGTATCAACCAGCTCGGCACAAAGCCTCCATATTCTCACTCACAGCTAAATAACAAAGGGTTAAAACAATATCCTCTCTCATAACTCGGGGCTGAATGGGAGTGAGATTTGCTCCGGTGATTATGCAGTCAGACACAGCAGCCCCTTTGATTCGTGATCGTACTGTTGATGGCTTAAGAGTGCAAAGATAAAATGACAGTTTTGTATTCACATATCCACTGCCCACCCACCGCCACCACTATGACACACACAGACACTCAGGTATATACACTACTCCCTAGATGGTTTGCCCTACATGTTAGAGAAAGAAAAAGTGAGCCAAAAATTCCAATCTGGGGTTCGGCTTTGAGATGGACCTCAGTTGCTCCAGGTGCCTGAGGTAGTGAAATCAGAATGAGATACCTTCTGAGAAGAATGTTTGTCAAACATAATTTTGGATCTCCCTCTTCTCCAGCTTTTTATATGTTTGCATGAGAAAAGGGGGGCCCAGAGGTGCTGAAACCGACATATGCAGACAACGAGAAACACACACTGGTTGGAGGACGGCACATTTAGTTTGCAGCTGCACTAAGCACTAAGAGACAGAACATCAAAATGCACAATCACATCCAGCCTCTGGGCCTTAGCTTCAGGCTGCCCATGCAATACTTCTGAGTACACAGCTTCCAATTGCATTGTGTGTGTGTGTGTGTGTGTGTG
>NC_045754.1:11252524-11254196 GCF_008692095.1 Etheostoma spectabile | reverse complement strand
TGTGTGTGTGTGTGTGTGTGTGTGTCATCACATAGCACTGATGAAACACAACAGGAGTGGCAGGAGTGAAGCTAAAGATGCTTTGCGGCTAAACATTTAAGGAGCAGAGATGTTTTAATCATGTTAAAAATAGTTAATAAAGCAATATAACTCTATATATGGCCAAAAGGCACTCATTCACTTTTAGTGTGTTACAGCAGTGGAGCAAACTCATATCCTTTGACAGCATTAGGGATCTATGCACTGGTTAATGGTTCCTCCAGATTGCGAAGGGCTGATTAATTGATTAGGACCATTAGGAAAGGAGCATTAGAAGTGCTATTAATTTTGCAGCAGCAGCGCCCCTACGCGTACTGCCGGAGAGCAGATGGCAATGAATGATGTATT
Organism: Etheostoma spectabile; assembly: GCF_008692095.1. Taxonomy (NCBI): domain Eukaryota; kingdom Metazoa; phylum Chordata; class Actinopteri; order Perciformes; family Percidae; genus Etheostoma; species Etheostoma spectabile. Next base: position 11,253,809 of record NC_045754.1, on the reverse strand, counting down.
TTGCTAGAACAGTAAATATTGACAGGTGTGCCTGGGCGCCTCTTCTAGCTCCCCACAGATGATGCAGAGAAAGCATTCTATTTGTCTGTCTCCAGTGCGGAGACCTCTGGAAGGCAGATGTCCTGACCCACTCTGCCCCAAAAAGGGCAGACGAGGAACTATGCAGCTTTGAGCCGCGTGCTTTACACTTGGGAATATATACTATGAGTGTTGGGGGAGGCAAGTGCAACAGTGGAGAGCAAACTGATTCTGAATCTGAACGGCTTCGGTTTGGCTTGGGGAGCACTTGATAATAGGTCCTTGCCTGGCTCCACTTTGCCTCCAGTCACAATGGCTCCACGTCATTTCAATCGGGAAGCCAAGAAAAATCATTTCTGAGCAGCGTTGACATCAATTGCACTCTCCCGCTCAGTGGCTATTTTAAAATCGATTGCTTCACACAGATGCCCTCCCAGACATGGTGAAATTTAGCCAATTTCAGACACAACACAGACACTGTAAAGCAACATGGAGAGACCCATGAAAAGAATAAAGTTAGATTATCTGTGATTAACTGATCTCTCTCTCTGAGCGTCACACAGGAAATAGTTAAGTGCCTGACTCAGAAAAACGAGGCAACATGGAAAGTATTTTCTCAGTTCTATAAGGAGCGTTAAAAGGACTGCTACACTCTAAAATGTTTTCAATCCACCCGAGTTGCATGTATGTGTGCTGTTAAGAAAAAACAATTTGAGCATACACATGTGCAATCCCAGCAAGATGTCATCAAAGTATTGATTGTGGGTCCTTCTTGCTGAGAGGAAACAGTGCTGCCATGTGAGAGAGACATCAGTTACTAGCCAGGAAGGTGGCCCCCACGGAGTTGGACACCATCAAGATGTTAAGTTAACCCAGGTCAGCGGCTCCAAAGTGGCAGGGAGCCACGTCAATGAAACTGTCTCCAGCAGGGACGCAGAGTCAGGAGGGTGGCTGTGGAGACCATGAATGCTACAAATCTAATAGTGGATGCTTGATGAAGACAAGTGAATATTTTTGATAGAGGGGTCAAGAATTAATCTACTACTACATACAATTACTTCTATCTCTGGTTATTTTGTTGATTATTTAACAATTTGAGAAACAGCATCATTGTGTCGTCAGTTAACATTAGTAAAATGTCAGCAAATAGTATGTTATAGAGAGAGATTAGCATGGTGTTATTTCAGTTAGCTTAATAGTTGCTTTGATTTGCATCTCTATTTATGGTGAAGGGTATGTGATGATGTGGGTCTATTTTAATTCCAAA
>NC_045754.1:11252292-11252514 GCF_008692095.1 Etheostoma spectabile | reverse complement strand
ACTTTATCAGGATGCATGGTATCCTGGATCCATGAAATAACTGGCCTATACAAATAAAAATCTGCCTCCTTCTGTGGGAACTTAACATAGGGGTGTGTATACTTATGCCCCCTGTACTTTAAGGAAGAACATTCATTATTCCTTCAAAGAAAATTGGTGTCCTTAAAAGGTTGGATTTTCCTAATTTTTGGGAATTAAGGCATTAAGATCAATTTCCAAAAG
>NC_045754.1:11250952-11252282 GCF_008692095.1 Etheostoma spectabile | reverse complement strand
TTTTTTTATTCCTCTTTTTAAATCAACTTTAGCATGGGTTTGTAAACTTATGCAAGTTTAACTTATTCTGTCGAAATTTCTCAGCTCATTGTTTCTGCACTTAACAGACAGTAAAATGTATACATATCAGGTAAATGTATGCATCTAAGAAAGTAACAATTTAATTCAGTCAATTAAACATGCTGGCTTTCCTCCCCTATCATGCGACAGCAGTAAGGAGACAACACTTCTGTTTCGCTGTGTGACACAATACATGGTGCCTTTTAGTTACATGACAAAGATAACTGGTGTGTGATAAGAATGAGGTTTTTTTTCAGGCCGTGGCTTTCCCTTCCAGAGAGATGTGTTATTGTTGTTAGCCAACCAGTTATAGCCCCCAGGAGAAAACCACAGATGATGCTCAGATGAAGTGTCTTTCCGGGAACTGTGGGAATAATAGCTACCCTCATTCTATTTCCACTCTTATGCTTCCTCTATCACTCTATGTATTTCCATCTCTGAGAGCCAGCGGGCCACTGTACCTCCAATTTTATTTCTTCATCCATGAAGAAACAGGAAATTAGATTATCCTCTGTCTGTGTGCATGTGTGAGTTTCAGGATGGTGGTGCTGGTTAGGAGATTGTTTTGTTTTTTAAGTAAAACATTTAACGTATGTATAGCCTACTCATAATACAGAATTATCACCAAAGCAGAGTGTAAAAAAATAATAACTAATTATTAATTAGATTTTAACTTTAAAACAAGCAGCACATGATGAAACACTTAGTCTCTTTTCTTATTTTAATAGTATTATCTTTTGTTTTACCTCATATGCTCTTTTAATCTCTTTTAGTCTGTTATGACCTTGTTAACCAGCCCATCTTTTCCCTTTTCTTTCTTAGCCTATTGCTTGCCTGATAGTAGGCCTGCATGATTTGGGGAAAAATATAAATCAAATTTAATCGCGAACAGGGGTGAATCAAGATTGCAATTTATTTAAAGATTCGCAAAGGATTTATTAAATATAACTCTACACTAGGGCTGCACAATGAATCAAATTTTAATCGCGATCACGATTTTGACCTCCCACGATCAAATTTGCGTGATCGAGCGTTTATTTTATTTTTTTTAAAGCGTCATTTCATAGAACGCTCCGGGTTTTTTGCGTAGCCAATCTACCGCTCCGTTAACCGTCTGCTCATGAGCCAGTCAGAGTAGTTCTCTGCACCCCGTGCAGCTTAGTTTCTAGATGTAGACAGTCACAGAGGACAACTCAACAGATAGCAGTCGGCCACAAGTCGGTCTCAAGGTTTACCAGTTGTCCCGTCTGTTGTTTTTCAGACAACAGCA
>NC_045754.1:11250538-11250942 GCF_008692095.1 Etheostoma spectabile | reverse complement strand
CTAGTCGGTGCTAGTAGCGTCTGTTAGCTGTTCGCTAGTAGCGTCTGTTAGCTGTTAGCTCCTCTAGGACGCAACGATGCTAATGTCCTCGCATCCGCTGCAATGCCGTTTATATGGATATGGTTTAATTTTGTGTTACATGACCCATTTCTTCTGTAAAGCTGTGCCTGTGAGGGATCTCTCCTCAGCTTTCTCTGCTCTTACTCCGCGCCCGGCCACACCGCGCCGGTCCACACTTCTGACATAGGTCTACAGTTTAAATTTTTTATTAACACAGCTGTATATTGTTAAATATGATGGGCAAACCAGTATTTGTACCAGTGTTTCCATGGTGACTCTGCTATCACGGCCGCCACGGCAAAGAAAACAGAAGAAGTTATTGAATGCAACTAACTTCAGTTGGT
>NC_045754.1:11250446-11250528 GCF_008692095.1 Etheostoma spectabile | reverse complement strand
AATAGCGTGTGAGACGGAGCTGCTGGACCAGAGATGTGACCCATGGCCAGAATATCAGTTCATAAAAATGCAGCGCAGTGAC
>NC_045754.1:11250370-11250436 GCF_008692095.1 Etheostoma spectabile | reverse complement strand
TTTCATACACACGACGTGTGTATCCAACGTACAAACCGTGCTGGACCCGTTCATGAGTCAGCCGTC
>NC_045754.1:11247115-11250360 GCF_008692095.1 Etheostoma spectabile | reverse complement strand
TGAGTAGCGTCCATCACACTCCCTCTCGTAGTTATAAATAGCCTAAGTGACAATAAATTTTTTTTTGGTTAAAATCAAATAATCGTGAGAATTGCTGCGATCAAAATTTTGATCAAAATAATCGTGATTATCATTTTGGCCATAATCGTGTAGCCCTATTCTACACAGTGCCTTTTTACTACTGAATGGCAGTGTGTCATTCTGTTGTAAAGCTCTTTGTTAAGTTGTTAGTGCAATACAAATAAAGTTATATTTATACAAGAGAGACAAAGAACATTAAAACCAGGTGACCAATCCCAACAACTCAATGACAATGTATTACACATCAATACAAACACTTTCTCAACACTCTTTGGATGCTTTTGTATAGAGGGGGGGGTAAGGTGGAGGGTGGGGTTGTGGCCTTGACAAACTGCCACTTGGCTCGTTTGAAAGCCATGTTGTCTCATTGGTGGGCCAAATTTTCTGGGCGGGCAAAGCAAAGAAAGAGGAGGTAACCTTGGTCCTTATGAGGTCATAAGGGGAAAGATTCTAGATCTGATCTTTCATTTTCTTAAAGGGAAAGCAGGATACCCAGGGCCCGGTTTACCTACTGGCATTTCTAGCCACTGGGGGACCATATACAGGCTGGGGGAATGCATATAAATGTTAAAAAACATTTTCATGCAATGGGACCTTTAAGAGTTGAGATAGATGGAGAACTTCCTTGACTGTGCTGGACTCTCATGATCAAGCCAAGTTATTTCCTGCATTGCCTTGTGCAAAGAATAAAAAGGCAGTTGAAAAGTCAAAACTTTCCAAAAATAAATGCTTTCTGCTTGTTTGCAAAATACTTTCCCAATTTATAGGGCTGAGCAATATGGGAAAACAATGTAATTGCAAAGTTTTTTGCACAATATTGCGTTTATGATTTCATATATGATTTTTTATGTCATGGACAATGACATCATCCATTGGAACAACCCAATCTTCCAATCTATCATATTGAGATAACCCAAAGCCTTGCTGTAAACCTTTCGTGCTTCAGCTGCCAGCCTGGATCGGGGCGTTGAAGCTCACGAGGCTAATTCCCTTCACTTTCACCAGCAGTTGGGAATCAAGACGTAGATTCACTCACCACCAACAGTTCAGCGGAATGGTTTGAAATGGACAGCCAAATGTGGCTCATGTCAACGACATGCTTTTGCGCGTCACACATGCATCCTTGACAATACACTAGCACAAACATAACAGATCTCATCCAAGTTGTACCATTAAGCATTCAGCCCATTACATGACTGACAGGAATGTATCTGGATTCTGTTTAACCAAGCATATTATGATTCCTGGTTGCATTTCGGCCCACCGGCCTAAACGCAATTTGGGCTCTGTGTGTTCATGTAGTACACCACGCACTTTCATTATTTAGCTGCAAAAATGCAAATCAAAGAACAGGCGCTCTAAGGCAAGGCTTGTGGAGGAGAAAGTAAATTGAGGTGAAGAGGAAGAGGTGAGCCATTCTTCCAGTGTCCTTCTCTAAGCCTTATTACTCAGGAAAAAATTAACACAACTGATACATTATAGAGGGCTAAAAAACCATGGCTCTCTCTAATACAGTCTTTTCCCTCAAACAAAGAATGAAATAAGGTCTTTGTCAGCAGTTAGGGCATCTGTCTTCTTTCCCCTCACGCTCGCCTTGAGATAAAAGAATCAGCAAAGTAGCATAATGATTGTTAATGGGATCTTTATTAACCAAATTATTGTCTCGCTGATAATTACTTTCTCAATGTCATGTAACTGTGTTTTATACTGCCATTGAATTAATGTTGGGCATTTATGGAGTTTATTAGCCAACATCAGCGTGGCTCTCCGTCACCTCTTTGATTAGGATAATCATGTAGATTTTACTAGACTGAGTTATGCTGTTCACATGCTGCACAGTGCATTTCAGACCTGGGACTGACGACAATTCTCTTGCATCGTGAGGCTTTGCACAGCTGCCTTTCTACGGTGTAATCTAATGAGAATTCAATTTAGTCTTTGTGTGCACATGTATGCACATGTATGCGTGTGTGCATTAGCAAGCGCAAGCATCCATCTAAAATTGTGTTGCAGACCGAGAGATGAGCTTTGCTTCTTTTTAATTAGTGGCCCAGCGGACTTAACCCCACCTCATCATTCTGCCTGAACTAAGGCCCTACGATTAATTGACTCCTCGGAGTTGTCATGGAACTGCATTTCCTCAGGACACTATGAATGTGCCTCTGAGTTCACAACACATTTTGCTTGCACAAATATTGAGTCTTTAGTAATGACATATGGTAAAGTCCTACAGGGCTTTGATGTTCCATTTTTCCATCTTCCTCACAGCCGTGAGATATATTCATCTCTCTTAGGCTGACTATAGGCTTAACAACTTATAATAAAATGTACCTTTTCCCTCAGTTGTTATGCCTATTTCTCTTTACCAACTCGTTATAGGTTTAATTGTTCTCTTGAACTGCCAGAAAGTTCTGTGCTTGCCTCAGTTGGTGACTATTACGGTTTCTGTCAAGAGAATCTGAATTGCACTTTTAAAATGTCAAAAAAATGAAAATTGAAAGTAGGTGCATTGTATTAGCTGGGTTACATAGAATAAAGTCTCTCAGACCATAACTTGCTAAGACAGAAAATAGACCAAGTAAAAAAAAAAAATTGAAATTACATGAAAATTGTAACCATTCTTATTATACTACTTATTAAGTTGTATGGAATAGATAACTGATACTGAAACCTAACTGTCCTCAGTGTCAAAACCCTCATCACACTCTTCCATTGTCATACAGCCCGTGTCTCTGATGAATCGATCATAATGTACTGTTTGACATCCTTTCATTTTTTTAAGTTTTAAATTGAACACTTGCACTTGTTTTGATTAGACATAAGAGTGACATCACCAGAATGTGTAAAAAAAATAAAATTTAAATAAAGACATGCTATGATTACTTACAGACAGACAGATCAGGGCTGCTCGATTATGGTAAAAATAATCATAATTAATTTGGTCAATATTGAAATCACGATTATTTAACACGATTACTCATTAACCTTTGGATATAATGGATAGTGTCCTTTGTGGTCTTTGGATCAGAACAAAATCTGTTTTACTACAGTGAGTCGGTTCAGCTTTTACAGATATCACACATAACTTTACACAGCTAATGTAAACAAAAACAATTCAGATACATAACACAATATTGCATCACACGTCACATTTTCACTCACTA
>NC_045754.1:11237819-11247105 GCF_008692095.1 Etheostoma spectabile | reverse complement strand
CCACTACTAGCCTACTGTCATTACTAAACATTGTGCTAAAATATGAACAATAATGCCGCCCTCAGCTACCTAAGGAAAAATCCAGCACATAGACGGTACCTTAGAATCACGTTAAAAGGACGTGTAAAAGGACAACGGTGAAAGTTTACTTTTCTACAGTATCAAGCAGCAAAAAAGGATTAAAGTCAACTTCACAACGTCCTGCGATGTGACTATCGCGAATGCACACATTGCGATGTAAATGCTAAAATACAATATTGTTCAGCCCTAGTGCACAAGCATCGGCAGCAGGATGGTGTACTGTATGTGGGATCAACTTAAAATAAACTACTGAACCCTAATCAATGTAATGAAGAAACAGTGCAATGGTGTGGCTTACAAAAATAGAGGTCTTAGAGAAATAAGATTAATTAAGCTTTGGGAACACAAACAATACTAGTAGGATCAATGCTTTGTTGTTTATGGTGTTTTTATGGATTTGTTGGCAATACAAAAACTGTAGAATATCACTATGCTCATCCTTCATGGCCCCAGCATGGAATGGTTTTATTTCCTATTTTCACCCAAAATGCTGTACAATAAAGGGGGTATAGTCTAATAAACTACACTGTAAACCAATAATGGCTTTGGGCTTTAATTCCTGCTAAATGGTGACTAAAATACCAGCAATGCATTTGTTTCTTAAGGTATTGGCAGCTGAGCCCTGTTATAACTGTCTCATCAGAATTGTAGGCTGAGTGCAACAGAGGAATTAGTTACCTCCATTCAAGGTCTGCTGCCTATACTTCCCCATTAAGCTTACAACAACAGATTTATAGGGGAAGGAAGGATGTGCGGCTGTTGTGGTGCAATCTTGATTCTGCAACACTGAAACTGGAGCAGCACCCTGTGAACTCAGCAGGAGTGCAGCATTTATACTGAACCTCATCAGTCATGCCTGGCCGCGCACGCACACACGCACACACACACTCTGGGATAATAATCCTTACCTATAAACTCACTGGAATGAGGATCTCTTTGTAGAAAAAAAACATTAGAAAGTCGTACATCTGCAGCACCTGCGGACTGATCTCAGGATGCAACTGAAGATGCTGTGATAACTGTATTGACCTACAAGTTCATTAAACAGGTGCAATGTCTGTACATTTTGTGTTGAGTTGTCAAACATTGTTACAATGGTTACCACAGAGGAATGGCGGAGAGGGTTTTGCAGAGACAGTAGTTGTTATAACAGAAAAACATATTAGTCATTTTATTTTTCCACAGTCTACACGCACTCCGTAAGATGTCATGCTCAGCCAAATTTTTTTTTTTAAGATAATTTTTGGGGCATTTTAGATCTTTAATTTCACAGCACAGATCAATACATAAAAGGGGAGAGAGAAGGGGAATGACATGCAGCAAAGGGCTACAGGTCGGATTCAAACCCACAGCTGCTGCGTCGAGGAGTAAACCTCTATATACAGTATGTACGTCTGCTCGATCAACTGAGCTAACCCAGTCATAGATGAATACTTTAAACATTACTGGTAACTATTATCAGCATAAGTTGTTCTGCAGACTGCCATGATATATTAAATCTCTCCTCACACTGTGTACATTTTTCTTGAGTCATTGTTGATGTCACCCTTGAGTTCTTTTATTTATAGACTGGACAGTTTCTGGCCTGGTATTAAACTCTTAGAACATGGAGTGGACTAGTCGACTAAACATACTTCGGGGAAGTTAAAGCTCAAAGTGTGGACTGTGTGTTTTTGGACCCAGTGAAAACTAATAAAGAATTCCCTCAGATAAATCTTTCACTTGTTAAACAGTAATGTACTCTCCAGAAGAAACATTTAAAATGAGTGAACCTTGTGTCGCACTGCCAGGAATATATTGCTATTTGAAATGAGCCTTATCGCTAATTTTGCTTGTTCATCCAGATGCTTATGTGACAAGATGTCATCGCAGCTCAAAACCACATGGAAGAACAGACGTGTGTGTTAGGACTGCATTCTCTCACTTTCTTGTACTGTTGCACAAATGGTGCAAGTTCTCTCTGGAGACATAAAAAGAAAGACTATTCTGCTTTTCCTGGACGTCACCTAAAGCTGCACTTTAAAACAGGGCTTTTAGTCTAATTCGTTTTCCCGCCCCCACAACTACTTCTTCTCAAATTAATGGGCCCCTAAACGTCTATCAGCTGAACACATTTAGCAGTGCTTTACTGTGTCTCAATCACTGCCAATGCTTTCAAGCATTATAATTTTGCTACTTTGCATCAGTTAGAAGCATTGGCTCTGTGCATTAACTACATTACAATTTTACCCAGAGCCCAAAAGACTCAAACGGAAAAAAGGAAAATTGCCTCAGAAAAGAGCCACTTACAAACTTTATGTCTTTATCCCATTTCACACTCTTAACATAGGAAGCTTTGATTAGCAATGAGGAATTTATGTAAATCATTGCTGCGCTACGCAGCATCACTGTTACTGTAAAATGTGTCACTTCAACACTAGTTTTAACCCAAGGAAAAGAGAATTCTAAAAGGTTTGCTGCCAGCATAAAAGTTCCTGGTTCTCTACAACTGAATAATATGGTTTATTAAAAGCGCTTTCACAGGTTCTTTGGACTGGCAGTGCAAGAGGACCAGCTTGAGGCACAAGCAAAGTCTTATTAAAAACAAATGAAAGAGGCCATGACAGCATGCAATGACTCATAGCTCGCCGGCATCTCTGTCTTGCCACTTTGTAACCTCAGCTAGCTCAGTACTAGCTAGGTAAACAGCTGGCTGAGAACAAAGATTCAAAAAGAACAAAAGCTGTTTTTGAGTCCAGCTGGCTCCACAAAAATTATCCTAAGGAACAAATGCTTTCACCTTCCAGATAAATGTGGATTTAACACATTTTGGAAATGATTAAAGCAGTCATGGAAATGTAGGCTGTGTTGCTGCCTCCCAGGCAACACTAAATTCAGCCAGAACATTGGGAGGGTGTGCGACTGGCTTTTGTCGAGGCCGATATCCGCTTTTGTTTCTCCTTTTGTTGTGCTATCATGTGAGGATGTCGCAGATCAGCGCCTGCTTGTATATGCCAGCATCAAGCAATGAGAGCTTGGAAAAAAAACGGTGGTGATACAGCTGGCCTAGGATCGCTGACACTATTGCACACACGCATACATAAATACAGCTGCGTCCTGGGCTTCTTCCTCTCCAACACGCATGCACACATATACATAGAGAGAGACAACACACCTGCTGTATCATATAAGAAAACTCAGCCCACAACAAGGATTGGCGCAATCAGATACCAGTCTTTAAAACACGGGAACACACACACAAATTCCAGGAAAATACCCAGGAGTCTAGCATCCCAGAGGCCAGGACCATTCTCTCTCTTTCTCTGCCCATCTCTGGCTGGTGAGGTGGCTTTTGACTTAGAGGACAGAGAGCAGGGAGTCACTGCCAGGCTGGGAAAGGATACAAAGCAGCAGCCCCAACAAGCACAGAGCCCTTCATTCCCTTTCAAACCAACGCCAATTCAGCCATCAGCCTGCCAAGATCCTGGAAAGGAGCAGAGGGGAAAAGTAATTGACCCCCAATAAGATTGATTAGACAATATTGAATATAAATAATTGAAAATACTAGAATAAGACACACAAGACAGAATCATCCATTCATTATGCCCCGGAGTCGTCCTACCTCTTAAATCGGTCCCTAGGTGGAATTAGAAAAGTATCAAATAGATGAAGAAGTCAATGTCCATCTGGATAAGGGCCATTGAACTAGTCCTCCTGGCTGAACTCATATTAAACATTCAACTTCTCACAAGCACATGCTTTGATATCTGCGCATGACTGCATCAAGAAGCAAGGCCAAATAAGATTGAGCATACACCCCACATTTGCTGCGAGACCGAACAGGTTTATTGATCTCCAAAAATATTATGCAAACATTCAGATGTCTCTTGCATTTAAAATCCTCGCGGCATCCATGTGTTGAGTCTTCTTCAAAATCAAAGTTTTAAGGACCCATGTTACAGCCCTTAGAGCTTGAAGTATAATTGTCTGCTTTTGTTTTGCGGTGCTGGCCATTTTATATGTAATTAGCTGTCAGGGATAGTGAAAAGGGGCTAATTCCCCTTTCTATTTTTGTCTGCATCAGTGGAGGCCATGCTCAAGTCTGACACTGACAATAATTAAAACTCTGTGCAGTGTTACATTTGTTTTCACCCGTGTAATATGGCTGGGCATCACCCCCCACATTTCTCTGAGTAATTTGTTCCCCCTGAAGGGTTTGACCGCCTGACAATGTTGGGCCATGATAGTTAACCATGCCATCACTCACAAGTCTAGTTAAGTAGTATCTGAACTGGAGGGCTTTCAAAGTCAGTGCAACATGAGCTCAGGTCATACAGATGAGGTCAAAGGAGCTTCATTGTTCATGGTGATAGTTTTCTTCAACTTTAGCTGCTGATGTTATGGGATGCAACAGTGCTCCAAAACATCTTGTGTTTTTCCTATGTTGTTTTCTTCGTATTAACAGATACCAAATTATAGTATGCAATGAATATGAACATTGAAAGTTTTCATTTTCATTTCAAATTCGAGGAGAGAGCACGGTAAGGACCAGTGTGAGCTTCACTGCATCTCCATGTAAATTAAAAGCTGTCACACAGTTTACCAGTATCCCAAGCTTTTTTCATCAAACATCTTTGGCTATATCATCCAAGTCTGAAGTTGTTACCATTAAACAATTTACTTTTCTTCGCTGATACAAAAATGTATAACAGAAAGATAAATTATTGTAACTACGAAATGTACAATATTACAACCAACTTCACAAAAAACCTAACCCTTTTGAAAATACTTTCCGCTTAACCAACCCATGGATGAAAAGGTTGAATTTCGAATCTCTACCCTAACTTTATAGTTTACAGATAATTTTCATCTACGGTAGACCTTATCCCTCGTAACTCTTGTTCATATTTTTTAAACATTGACACCATGAAAATTGGCAACTAAAGCACAGTGTAATGGAGAACAGCCGTGCAGTTGTTTTAGATAGATGAACCCTTAGATAGCCTTTAACTAATCCCAACTAATTTAATTCCAATGGCAACGCTCACAAGAAAATAAAAGTAAGCTTGGTTTGAGTTTTCATGTTTGGTTGGTTGGTATGGGATTGTTTGTTTGGTTCATATATTTTTGGGTTGAGTTGGGTTGGTAAGCTGACTGCTGTAGATGAGGAATGACTAACAGAATATTTCATTTTGGCTTGTTTTTGTCTACCAAAAACAACTCCCTGATGGAAAGCAAAATTATACATTCCACATTGTAATCTATCTTGAATAATCAAGGAACTTCAGCAATGACGCACTGACATGCTCGAACTTTGCCAATTCAATTGAAAATTGTGATTAGCCATTTACTAGAGGTATCTATAAAATGTAATGAACAAACAAGAATCAAAACTAAAATGAATTTCCTTTCCGGCATTTAATTATAGTACACCGAATTATACACCTGGGAACCGACAGCTGTTATAGTAATGATATCTTACCTACAGTTATCAACATGTCATCATTATGATGCATATCATCATCATCATCCTTATCACCTGTATAGCAGGAAAAGGAATTAATGGCAATGTACGTTCATCTGAAGAAATAGGCCCTTTTAGAACAGCTCATCATTGCAACACCCAGTGTGACATTACGATATCAACATGGCGAGTTGCAATCACTCAATCCTATTAAAACCATATCGTAGTCATGGTAACCCTTGCAATGAAGCACCCATTTGATCAAGATGTCCTTCTTTAGGAGGTGAACAGATGTTTGCACTCATGTGAGTAAAATCCAGCACTCATAATGCTCCCCCCCCCATCTCAAAGCCGCAGCATATTATGTAAATTTCACCACTGCTGATTGGGAGTGCATTTTTGATAAACATCATCAGTAGTAGTTTATAGATAACAGTGAGGTAAAGAGTCAAAGTAAATGGATAGCACAGCATAATTACTGTATACATTTACTGTTCCAGACTTTTAAGTGAAGTGCTAGTTTTGTTCTTCCATAAAGAGTTTCACTTCTTGTCCCTCCTGATAACGCAAACAAACCCTACTCTGGACTGATAAAGGACACACCCTCTGCGTTCAGAGAAAATTAAGGTCTGAGACTGACAATCAAGCGTGTCAGAGTACTTTTTTTTTTAAACTATTGTTTGGCAGCAATTCTCCAGGCAGGTGCAGCAGGCATCTCTTTTTAATTTGCTACATGCTCAGTATTCAGCCTCATGGATCAAAGGGACACTTAATTTCCCTCCCCTCTCCCCATTATGTGCAGTGAGGAATGAGGCAGACCCTCGTGGGAGCAGATTTGATTACGGTTTATCATTACTGTCACTCTCCATGGTGACAGAGGGGCTGATCCCAGGCCGCCAAGACACAACCAAACAGATTAGTAAAAAGACACTTATTTTCTACTGTAATTTTATGCATCACTTGTACTCTGAAGTTGTGTTAGATTTTAATTGTTAAGTGATTGTAAGGCCTATTTCCCAGCAGCCATGGCTATAGTTTACGTTGTATTTGTGCTTAAGCAGTGGGCAATTATCCAGAAAGCACTTGAAACATTAGCCTGAAAACTTAAAATAAATGAATATCATAAAAATGTATTAACAGCTGTAAATCCGGCCCGCATGGTAACCAACCATAGCATTGTGACCGACAGCTAATGTTGACGTATGCTGATAACGCTTTTCAATGCAGTGGCAAACTGTGGGCCTAATTATCTCCCGTTAAAATTTGCTGTCATCCGATTCCCATCTCTCTCCCTCTCTCCCTCTCGTCCTCTTGTCCTCTTTAGTGCATCCTCAACTCTCACTTTAAATCCACCCTAACTCCCGCACAATTTTGAACATTTCCTAACTACACACTACAACAGTATTCATTTCCAATTAGAGACACTATACTTTCATCCCCAAGTAAAACTGGTAATTTTTTTATCCGATTTGCTTCCCTCTAACTTTTTTCCCTTCTTCCTCTCCTTGTGTGATATTTTCCTGTGTCTACATTAGCATAAGTGCAGCAGTGATCTGCTTCAGGTTGACGGTTTTTAATGGAGCGGCATTTTCATTTCACAGAGGACACATGTGGAGGTGGGATGTCGAGGAGGACCGGGGGGTGGCGGGTAAGGGGAAGCAGTACAAAGAGAATGGTAGAGACACTCGGCAACGAGTCCTGTCACGCTTAATAATGCAGCAAGGATAGGGAAGGACCCGCCATCTTCATCCCTAAACGGCAGACGTAGGTTGTATGCCCCTGGATACAGAGCCTAATTATAAAAGAGAGCCTCATCACCTGTCCACAGGTAAGAGAGCAGTGAATATCAACCGCAGGTATTAGGTCCCTAAGGTCCTCTCAAAAGGTCTCCAGGCAGCACAGGTGACACACCGGTAATTCAAAAGGCCGGAGGGGACAGTGGCACAGCCCTCACGGCAGGGACTTGTCACGGATGTCAGAAGGACTTGACCCAGTTGCTGGTAGGGGTGGTACAATATATTTATTTGTATTGGACCGAAACGGTACTGGTGTCTCAGTACATGAATTAACACAGTATAAAAAAATAAAACTTATGTGCAAATTAATTAATGTAATGCAGAACTAATGTAATGCAGTACTACTGTTAGATACCCAGGTTCTGGGGAGCTCTGAGGCTAGCAGAGCTCTGTGTACATGCAGATTTTTGTCAGGTCAACGTTCCAATGAGGGAGTCAGAGACAGCAGCAATAAGGACAAGTAGGACCCGCCAGCCTCTTTGAGATCCCAAGTTTGGGAAAAGTCCGAGACTGTACGGCTGCAGCCTGGAGCCTCCCATGTTTTGCCTGGTTCGCCTGGTTCCGTTGCCACCTCGAAAACGTTGTACTTCGGGTCAGTTCCAGTAGTACAGGTGAGACATTGGTGGATAAGACGAGGACTGTGTGTCAGCATTATTCACCAGTTGTCGGGTATGTGAGTGGAAAAACATCTAACACATATCTGACGCATATCTGGAACGCGACAAAACTAAATGTCCAACTTCTCCTCCCTACAGTGCCCAACCGGTCTTTAGATACAAATGCAAATAATTCTTTAAGTATTTGCTGCATGTACTCAAACCTCGTTACATGCCATCCCGTCCACATATTTTTTGCTGCTATTATTCTATGTAATTTGCACTTTCATAAATAAGAGATGCTGTATTATCAGTTTTACAGCTGATTGTCTTATTTTGATTACAAGTTCCAGATGGAGTCTGGAGATGATGTTGGGTCCTTATTGTTTACATCTTAATTAACACACGCAGGGGTGAGACTGTGAGATATGCTTTTTTTTTTTTTTTAAATAGTCCTTTGTACTGTGATGTCTGAACCGAGGTATGAACCAAACCATGACTCCTGTGTACCGTTCCACCCCTAGTTGCTGGTTTCGAGAGCTGGCAGTTGTCTCGTCAACAGAGCATCTGTCAGTCTTGGCCCACTAACTCACACAAAATGCCCAGAAAGAGGTTTGAATTCCAGGACAAAAGTCTAACTGAAATGTCAAATGAAAAAACACTCAAATTATTTTTTTAATACATAGCAAAGTGCATTTTAAACCTCTGCCTTCAATTAAAATTGTGTGTGAAGAAACAATCTCCACATCACAGATACAACACTCCACTTTTGTTTTTTTTTACATCCTCTCCCACTCAAAGCTTTTCACACTTGTTTGGAAACAGTTCCCCAAACGAATCGATTTTGACCACACTCCTACCATGTTCAAGAGTTAAACAAAAGGTCAGCTTGTCAAGAGGAGACATTTCGGATGGCTGATGTTAAAACAGCACACTCTGATTGACCTATCAGGTCTGTTATATAATGGATTATGGAATTAATAAAGAAGAAACAAAGGTCATATTATCATAGCAAATGTATTTGAACTTCTAAATCTTCCCGTCTAAGCTTATTTTAGCTGCGATTTTTCACATTAATAACTTAATCCTTAAGGCTTTCCTTAAATAATAGAAAAATGAGGCTGCATCGCCATACTCTACTGTAGACCAAATGCTTATTTGATACAACAGTGGCACCCAATATACAAAATGTTGATGAGACACTTTGGATTGCATCACACACACACACACACACACACACACACACACGAATTCTAGGTAGACTCCAAAATCTTTTTTAGTATCTCATGTTTTATGACATTGAATAGATTATACATCCCTAACTGCATTAAATTTTGTTAGTGACATGGCCAATATACAGTACATGGGCG
>NC_045754.1:11235300-11237809 GCF_008692095.1 Etheostoma spectabile | reverse complement strand
GGACATTAACCCTTTCCGGTTTACAGAAAAAGGGTTAATGTACCTACCTCTACCTAGTGTTCTATTTAATCTACCAATCAGATTCCACCTAGGTTCACCCGCCCAGTTAAATCCGAATAACATGTCCAATCCAAACTGTATTTTATAGTGCACATGGACCAGCGGCCTCCAGCCTCCAGCCCCTACCCTTGTCGCGCGCCTGGTGCATGTCACAGCGCATGAATGATTTACTTTAGGCTCAGAGCCAGGCTTACGTGAGCAGTAGCTTGCTGCTTTTGGTTCCAGTGGGATTTACTGTACTGATAAACCGCTAATTGAGCGGATATATTTGGAGTTAACCGGAGCTAATCGTAGCTAACCGAGCCTTCAGGTCTTGCGCTCTCTGTGCCCGTACTAATTAACTGTAACGTTATTCATGCACTCGAGCCTGAATAAAACATTTTATTAGTTGGCCGTTTTAAACTACAGTTCAGAGTTGTTTGAATGACAGAAATCTGTTCAGGTGAGATCTTGAGTGCAACACAGACATGTAGTAGTACAAAATAGCATGTGTCACAGGGTGTCTTATTTAATGTTATTAGGATCCTCAGAACCCTGATTAAAACAATGACCTATAACTAATAACATGAACAAGAATTAACTTTGGATAGAATTAAGTGTAGTATGGTTGAACAGGAGTTAGGAGGAGATGTGACGTGTGCACATTGTTGATTTATGACATGTAACTTTCTGTATGGATCATGGTTTTAAGGTTCAGCTGTTGAACCATTAAATGTATTTGACAAAAGCAGATTTAATTGACCAAGCACATCATAGGCTACACTTCATCCGTATCATCTTCAAGTCTGGATTGTTTATGTAAATAGTTTCTTTTTAAATTTCCTTCTTAGTCATTTTTTTCAATAAATAGTCCATAAACCTTTGTTTGAGTAGTTTATTACTGAACCCAGCCATCACACGCCACGCCGGCACATCCTGCACCACCCACCACCAAGTAAATTATCAACCTGTGGGAAACACCGTAGTATGTTCTGATCTGCCCCATGTCTTCACTTAAGCTACATTTTGCTTACATTGAGTGACATATTTCCACTGTTGTTGCATCTTGTGCATCCTTTTCTTACCTATTTCCCTGTAATTCAGGCTGACATATTTGGCGTCTTTGGAAATGTTTGTGTTGTGACTTGAATCTAAAGAAAAACGTCTGTCGGTTTGAACAGTGCTTGTCCTCGCTCCATGCATTTTAATGATAACACCCCTAGAGGGTTCAGCAGGGTTTTGAGTGGTTAAATCCAAGGAATCTCAATGGTGAATGTCTACGAGCAACACAAATTCACATGCAAAGATACAACCTCTATTCATTTAGACAAGGACACCTGTACTTATGTTGCAAAGGCTTGTGGGAAGGTGAGCATTGAACATTTGCCAGCAAAGCGACGAGAGGGGCACGTTGAAAGGCGAGCTGAAGTTGTCTATGCAAATGTAAGCAGTCTGAGAGAACCACTGACTAATGAACTGCCAGGTGTCTTTTTGATTGACGTCTGCTCATGAAACATCCCAGTACCATTTCCACCTGCTTCACCTAGCCTACAGATTCAGGCCCTTTTTGAAACACAGGGACAAATTAAGGCATGCAGCAGCACGGAAGAAAATCTGTGAAATTGTGGGAGTTGGTGAAGGATGGAGAGGATGTAGCAGTACTCTGGTCCAAATCTAGTTTAGAACCAGTTTGATAAAAATCTGCGCACCCTTGCGCACACGCTACTAGAACATGTTGAAATTTTAAATGAAGCCATATCAAGAGTTCCCTCATCGTAAGTGGACATGTGGACCGAGACTTGACCATATGTTCTGCAGACTTACCTTATGTGCACTTTGGCAAGCTCACACCTCTCAGTACATTATGTACGCCTGAAAACCGATTGGAGTGGAGCAATCAGAAAATTATGCTTTTTGCACCTCTGCAACAAGACAAAACCATAATCCCTTTGGAATCAGCGGCACTTCCAGTTTCTGTATGTCTGCCAAGCCTGGACATTCTGGCATCATTAACAATGTTTCAAAATATCAGGTGCCATTCAGCAGGATTCTAATTTCCCTTGTCATTTTTACCACAATTGTGAAATAACAAGAGCCATGCAAAAGGGAGGTATGTGCAGGTAAACTAAAAAAGGTGCTGCAGGATTAGGCCTGTAACAATTATCAAATAATGGTATTACCGTAACTTTATCTGATTTTTAATAATTGCGGTTATTTTGTATTAGAGCATTGTTTGGTTCCATTAAGGGTGGGAAAAAAAAATCCATACAGCATAGTATCGCAATATTTTCAGTGGCAATACTGTATCGATACTCATACATAATATCAATCTTTTATTATGTATTTGTTGGTCAGTTTGGCTGCTTGACAATTCCATTTTGCAGCAATAAAATTGAAGTGAGATGAACAAACAGATAAATGTATATTTTTAGATAAAACAGATGCTGACAAAGTTTCCTTTTGGGGACAT
>NC_045754.1:11232829-11235290 GCF_008692095.1 Etheostoma spectabile | reverse complement strand
TGGGAAAAATTTGAAGTTGGAAAAAAAGGTTATACATTGCAATATATCGCAGAATATTGCAATACGTTTAAAATCTCAATAATATTGTAACGTGGAATAAGTACGGTGACGATGTTGTATCGGGAGGCGCACCATGTGAATGTTAACTACTAAGGGTGTGACGAGATCTCGTGACGAGATTAAAACGTGACGAGATTTCTCGTCGAGGTGAAAAGTTGTCTCGTGAGGTGATGTGATGTCAGCGTGATGGAGCGTGAAATTACTATCGAAGATCCCCCTGCCACTTTTAAGTCATTTGTGTGGCAACATTTTGGTTTTCCTGCGGAAATGATAAACGGCGAAAGAGTGACAGACAAGACGAACACAATATGTAAACATTGTAAGAAAAAAATGCCGTATACCGCGGCTAACACGAGCACTATGCAAACACGCTTCCAGCACCACCACAGCTCTCTACTAACTACTGCCCCCGCGACGAAAACATTAAAAAAAAATTAAAAAAAATTGTTTCTGTTGCACTTGTAGTTTTAAGAGAGCAGTACTTTGGTTATTGATACACTTACTGTTTGCATTTAAAGTGTTATTTTTCTGTTATTTACACATTTATTTTATTTATACTGTTTATTTTTTTATGTTCGGTTTGTGGAAAGGAGTTAGATTTCTCGTGTGAAATTGGCAGGGCAGAAGCCGGTTGGTAGAGTTATACAAAAAATGTGCAGTGTTTGCAGTCCTTTACTGCATAATTCATTAAAATAGTAAAAAAAAAAAAACATTAATCATTAACATTCATCATTAATAGTTGATTTTCAAAATGCACCTAAATTGTTTTGCATTTTGTGATTTTCAGTTGATTAAAAAAACTATTTTCCATCATATATTCATCGAGGATTTCTTTAATTTTTTTTTTAAATCTTCTCGTCTCGGTCTAGTGACCCAATCTCGTGATGTGTCTCGTCTCGTGGAGTAAGCGTCTCGTCACACCCCTATTAACTACAGTAGGTCCAATAACAGGATTGGCAGTTTAAAGTTCCACGGACAAAAAAGATAGATCACAACAACATAGGTTCAGTGATGGCATGGCAGCCAATAGGCCTACAATACAAACAGAACAACATAACAGAGGCCTAATGCAAACAGTGACTTGCTCTCTCTGTATGAAAGCTAATGCCAACTGAAGCAACAATCCACATCACCAACAGACTACACTGGGACAAAGTCCCATGCATTCAAGTCTAGAAATGGAGACATAACACACACAAATTCTAAAAAGCATGCATATGTACCAGGTTTCTTGGAAAGATCTAGCCTAGAAAATCCCATTCATGAAACCACCACGCTTTGCAGCTTCACAGCCACAAGCGAGGTCTCAGCATAAGCACAATTGTGGCACAGCGGCCAATACACCACAAACAACGCAGCATAACAGAAGAATAAGGAAAAGAATGAATTTCAATGAATGTACCACAATGCAAAACAATGACTTTCACTTACTGTTTGGAGGTCTAATTGAGAGCGACGTCCATCATGCAGTAATCCCTTTTTTGTGGAAATGTCCATTATGGCATCGTAGATGTTTTCATCTGTTTAAAAGCCAAAAAGATCCTTGCTTGCCAGAAATATATCCCTGACCTTCACTTTGATACAGCCCACATTACTCTACTTCGGTGCTCAGAATTTCTTTATTCCTTTGAATTTTCTTTAGGCACAATTTCACTACTTACTCAGTAATTGGCGCTTTCAGAGAGAAAAGCACCCAACGACCCATTCAAGATGACACACTAACCAAATGCATACATACCAAATTGAATAAAATTACCTTAATAAAAAAATATACTGTAACACATCTGGCTTTTTGCAATCACCCATAAAGTCAATATGCTCTGTTGTGTTAAACAGGGTTGAATTCAATATAAAGTCACAAGCATTTAGGCCTTGGGATGGCAACCACAAAACAATACACCTACTGTTAATGACCAGGGCTACAAATTTGTATTTGTCCAAACACACTAACAATGATAGGCTACACAGGTCAACACTGTAAGAGTGACTGTTATGACTGCTGTCATATTTGTTAATGTGGTTTCCTGTGTGTGCATGTGTGTCCTGTGTTTTATCTTGTTTTCACATGCAAATAGAGCTTTGCGGTAGCTGGGAGACAATTGGTGGAAGCATACATGCCCAACCCATGATTGGCTGTTGGGGAACTACTTGATATTTAAAGAGCCAAGATGGCAGCCATTGGCAGCCATTCCTCATCTCCCAATCATCCACATTTTTTTCAACTGTTGTGTTTAGGTACTTTTCTTTTGAATAGTAAGGGTGGACCGCCAGGTGTTTTAATCTTGTTTAATTAGCTAGGGAGGTTTCTTATTCTTTTGGCCATATGTTGGTTTCTTAGGTTAATGTTTCGTTTCGTTTTTATTTCACACGTCATCACTGTACATTCAAACACAATTCCATG
>NC_045754.1:11229814-11232805 GCF_008692095.1 Etheostoma spectabile | reverse complement strand
GCATGAAATGGGAACCCCAAATAAGCTACTAAAAGCTTTTCAGAGGGGGCCCGAAAACCAACACAACAACCAACACACCTCCAAAACTTGTCTTACTTCCAAGATAGGATTGTTGTTTGTTATTTTATTGGTAGGCCACCCTGAAGCCTTATAAGTTGCCCAAATCTTTAATTATATGTTCTACTTAATGTTAAATAAGTTTGACATTTAAACAAATAGTTGTGGCTACTTGGGAGATGGGGAAGATGGGCCTTTTTTCATGTTGTGTCCTAGGCACCCCTAGACTGGGGCATAACAGTAACCTACTGTGGGTCTAATCACAACAGGCTATATATTTAGTTTTTTTTTTTTTAAGATTATTTTTTGGGGGCTTTTCTGCCTTTTAAATTTGACAAGACAGGTGAGAGGGGCAATACATGCAGGAAAGCGTCACATGTCGGATTTGAACCCTGGACCTCTGTGTCGAGCGCAGGCCTGCTCCACCACTGAACCAACCTGGCCGCCACCACCACAACAGGCGATGTAGCCTAGCTGTAGCTTCACAGGCCCAGGTGACGCCAACACCATTTACAGTGACGGCACAGGCACGGCGGCCATCCCACCACAGTCTGTTCAATAAAACAGAACAAGACAACTTGCAACAGTGTGAAGGTCTGCAGGTCAAAGCTCCACAGACACACGTGTGGTCAACACACAGTGATGGCACAGGCATGCTGGCGGCCATCCCACCACACTCAGTTCAATTAAACACAGTACAACGTAACATGACAATATGAACAGTGCGAGTAGTTCTGCGGTTTGCAGCTCCACAAACCCTTGACCCACACATAACGTTATGTCACGGTGGGCCACAAACTCCGTGTACATTTCCAACAAAAACTGCCACTTACTATTTGAAGGTCTTCTTGACGGAGTGTCTACATGAAGTTCATTCTTTTCAAATCCTCCTTCACAATGAGGTCCTTTATAACGTTGTATGCTGGGTGTTTTTCATCGGTTTTGAAGGCTGACGTGGTCATGGCCTGTAAGATGTGTTTTTCTTAGCTAGGTAAAGTGGACTTTTTACTGTGGAAAACGTTTTTTGTGTCCTTTTCACTACTTACCATCCGTCCTTGATGGCGACAGTCGAGCGAAGCAGTTGTGGCTGTTTAGCATTCTCTGCTAGCAAAGTTGTTTATCAAATACGGTGTAGGCTACGTCTCAGCAACAATTCGATATCGGAAGTTATGTAAATTAACAAATATAAGTCTTGGCCATTTTAGGATTCGTAAATTTGCGTGCACTAAAGTCCAACTAATGCCAAAATACCTGTCAAATTAAAATATGGCGTGAAATTTCTTCTTCGCTGAAAGACCTCGGTGCCGCTGCATTGAGCTCTGTGCTACTGCTGCCCCCTGCTGACTGAAAGGTCATACGTCATACTGAATTTGGCATGGAATTTCAAAAATATTGCAACATTATTATTTCAAAGTGTATTATTTCAAAGTGTTATTTCAAACTAGTGTAGTTCAGGCAGCCCAATGCCACAATAATATAAAACTACAATGTACCTCAAGTGGTTAAAATAGAAGCTTTAAGTTTCAAGTTTCAAAGTAGTGAAATTAATTCCTGACTCCACTTCAACTGTGCTATCACATAACTATTAGCATAATTAAGTTATAGAATAAAAGTTAAGTTTAAAACATGAATAAACAAGAAGCTAAAAATACAGATATACCACCCAGACTACACCTACTCATAAATATGATGAAAGCTTGAACTACTAAAGAGCTCACTAAGGTAGATCCAGGGCTTAAAGTGCAAGGTGTGTTGTACAGTTTGTCATGTTTTAATTCAGGAGCCTACCAGCTTGTAGGTAAAAAAAAACTCCTGATTCTTTCTGTATTAGCCATGATGCTCCTGTATAACTTTCCTGACTTCAGCAGCTGAAAAAGACAGCTGCCAGGGTGGTAGGTGTTTTTTAAAATCTTGACAGCCCTACTCCAACATCTTCTGATGGAGTTTTTCCAGGGATGGGAGAGCTGAACTGCAGCAACGCTCAGCAGCACGGATCACTCTTTGGAGGGCCTTCCTATCCTTCTTACAGCTGTTGCCAAACCACGCTGCCATACTCTGCGTCAGGATACTCTCCACAGTGGCAGAGTAAAAAGATCTTAAAATGGCAAGGGAGGCTCCAAACTTCCTCAGTTGCCTTAGATGGTATACTCGCTGACTAGCTTTCCTGGCCCCAGTCTGCATGTGAGCAGACCAAGTCAGGTCCACAGAGATGGTGACACCCAGATATTTAAAACAGCTCAGCTGTGATGTGAGATATCTAAACAAAACTTAAACATGCAATGCAACTTTGATTACCACCTACATTGTAACCTAAGAGCTAGGAAAGATGCAGCACACCATCATTTGTGTACTGAGCTGTTGCTCATTGGCACTTTTACAGTGGTGTTTTTTTCCTGTGTAATTCCACAAAACACAATGCTTAAACCACTGTGTTACGGCTCCCTCACAAGTTCATTTATTATTTATGAGAGAAATTATTATTTTGCACAAAGGGAGCCCTACTGTGTACTTACAATGCTTTGCCATGATGTAATAAACAGGTTAACACTGGGGGATTTAGCTATTGTTAAAGTCTTACTGTAATGCAGAAAGTATCTACAAGAAACAACACATTTATTTTAGCTTTCTGGAGGCTGTCACTTCTCAGGTTGAGTTTACATAAATCACTGTGTATTGCAATAGCCTATAAATTCATACTGTACGAAGATAACTCAGATTATAAATTCATACTGTATGATTATAACTCAGATCTAAGTAGGTAGTTGGCAAAATTTTGCTCCATCTCAGCTGCCACTGGTAGCCTGGCAGTGTCAAGCAGATGGCGCTTTATGTATTTATAATTGTCCAAACATTGTAAGAACCTCTCAGTATTTGGATCCTGTGCACACTAATTAGCTTGATGGATATAAATAAAGTGCTTAAAATTTAGCACAT
>NC_045754.1:11227037-11229804 GCF_008692095.1 Etheostoma spectabile | reverse complement strand
TGTGTGTGTGTGTGTGTGTGTGTGTGTTGCCTATGATACATAGACTCTGCTCGCAGATGAGTGTTGTGCATCAGTGTGAGTAAGCCCCCCACGGTATCTATTTCTAAGAGACAACTACCACCGTCCATTATCTTACTGTTCAACATGGTGTCATGAGGTGCTTTTAGCAATGCCAGAAAATCATCAAAGTATTCTCAGGACACAGACACCAACCTTTTTTTTATTATCAGAATTTCTTTTTGAGGGAAGCATAATTGATATATCTGATGAACTGAACTTGATTCACTTGGTTTGTTTGAATGATGTACAGTATACTATGAAGACTGCAGAAGGGGAGCAAGCTCAGAGGCTGTAATACACACGTAACAGATGTTCTTAGTCTATTGTTTCATCATACCATTCCTTGTTTCACGTTACAACATTTAAAAACATGATACGTTTTTTTAAAGGCGTAATTGATCAGTAAAAAGAAACTTTAATGCAAATTAATAATCACAGATTGAATCTGTGTATCTGCAGTTAATGATGCTTGCCAGAGTTTTGTGGATTCCTCCTTGTGTAAGACTAATTATACAAAAATCTGTCATGTTTTTCCGCATTGCTTATACTTGGCTGATTTTCATAACACTGGTGAGGGAGGGACACCTATTAGGTGCCCTGGAAAGCCTGAGGATTGACATAGTTCGGTAAGACACAACACTGCATAAATGAGTCATGTGAAAATGACAGTAACATACACTACCAGCTGCTGTGAGGTGAGAGGAATACACGGTATTAGAAATAAAACAGATAAATTCCTTGTGCCTGACACCTCTAATGCATAATAATATCTTGTGGAAAGAAAAACAATAGCAACATAATGCTCATTTAGACTGAGTTCTGTAGACAGGAGCTGATCTGCAAATGATTTCACCTTGGTGGTTATTACTTTAATAAGACAAGCTACACTGTGACTGGCTGCTGAGGTCGCTGCACAAGATCTTACAAAACTAGTAACTGCCTTTGAGCACGACTTCATCTCAAAAAAGCTACAGCTGTGCTCTGACATTGACACTGTGCTGCTTCATACTCCTTAAATTTGGATAAAAGGCTCAGACACGAGCACAGACAGCGGTACAGATGTTGCAAACATGAATTGTCTGACTACAGACTGCAGTATGACATGTTGCGCTACGGGACATAACACAAATTTGTCGTGTGAAGAGTAAAGCAAAGGCTTTGCTTTCAAAACTAGGTAGGGAATATTGGACTTACAAGTCCAATATTTACTCTCTTTTTGGCATGGTTGTACGTGTCATGTTTCTGGTTCCTGTTTTATTTTGAAGTCACTGTTTTCCTCCCTAGTCTTGTCTTGTTTTACTTCCTGTTTTGTGTTTTCCCGCCTGTTTGATTGTTATGCCCCGCCCTGATGTTTGTCACCTGTTGTATCACCTGTCCCTTCTTTGCTCATTACCTCTTGTATTTAGTCTCTGTGTTTCCCTTGTCTGTCGTCAGGTCATTGTATTTTTCTGATTCGAAGTGCTGTGTGTTACCCCCAATTTCCACCGGATGCGTAGCGGCTGCGGATTGGCTCCGCTGTGTTTCGGCTTTGTGCTCCGCCGTCCTCAACTGTGGCCGTGACTGACAGCTGAAGCCTCGAGGACCCACAAGATCTCGCAAATTCATGTAGAATTGAACCACAAAAACAACAGTTTGTTTCCATCCAGAGGACTCTGTGCTGTGTTTTCAAGGTGAAGTGCAGGGAAATGTGATCCGCCGTGAGCACGGTCTACTTTGTTTTGAAAATTAACCGGATGTTTTTATTTTGTTTCTGTGCTTGATTTCCTGTCCCGGAAAATCGGTCGTGTACTGAATTGCTGCGGAGCTCTCCGGCATCTGCTACGCATCGTCGGAGCTGGGACGGTGTCGGGACGCAGCCGGTCTGCAGTCAGTGGAAACACACACATTGACTTTAATGGAAACCCAATGACTCCACCGCTGTGGATCCGCAGCAGTTGCGCATCCGATTGAAATTGCGGGTTAGTCTCCCTGTTTTTGTCTCTGTGTAGCTGATTCCCATTCTTTGTTACTTCGTTTTTGGATTACCTTGCCTGCTGTTTTCTGGACACCTTTTGTTGTATGGATTTTTTTGTTTAATAAATAGTCAAGCTCAACACATCGCCTGGCCGTCTCCGCGTTTGTGTCCAACATTTTCTGCAGTAATGACACCTTTAGCTGTGTTTGATTCTCCACCAACTCCTCAGGGAAACATCTGGCTCTTTAACGGCGTATAGCTCCCCTGTGTTCACCAGCTCGCTGCTTGTTGTGTTTGTCTGCCTTTTCGGTGCTGGGCAGGTAGTCTACAGTGGGCTGAAGAAGGTGTTCTCATTACACTAACGTCCCGTGTATGAGTGCAATGAGATCAAAGAGACTTCTACAACAACCTTCAAAATCCACCATAAAGTAAAACATTTATACATGTTCACTCAAGTTGTGGAGGATCCTGACTCATCAGCATCATCCAGTTGTGTGTGTATAACATGGGGGCCACAGTAATTATGCAAGTACACCATTGTAATTTATGGGGAACGTGTCCTATTTTGATGTAGAAGGATTAAGAAGCCTCCAAGGCTTTTTGACACCAATTCACACAGGAATGAATGCAAAACATTCTCTGCATGTCACCAACAGGCAGATCTGCATCAACAACATTGTGCTGGGGAAAAGATTACACTGATAGCGTGCACGTTCAGTGAGTGTAGTCATCCAAACAGTTTGTTACTCTTTT
>NC_045754.1:11223021-11227027 GCF_008692095.1 Etheostoma spectabile | reverse complement strand
TTTTTCTTGATGTAAAGCAGCGAGTTGCATGGCCTCATTTCCCCAAATGGAATGGTTTGTTCCTATTCCATCTGTCTGATTACAGGATTGTTACAGTAAAAATGTGTATCTGTAGTCTTCGAAATAATTGAGTGAAAACACTTCAGGTGAGACATCCCATAAAAACATTTCAACATTTCATTTCCTTCCACTACCTGTCATTAAAATTGCAGAGGCTTTCCATCCACCTGCAAAGCCCTCAAAGATTTTTGTGTGTGTATGCTTGGGTGTGTGTGTGTGTGTGTGTGGGTGTGTGTATGTGTAATAAGATTTGGAATCCAAGACAAGAACCTGCTTTACTCAACCCTATACTGAAATGAAATAGTTTCATAAGAAAGTCTTCATATCAAATAATTGTATAATAAAGTGTAGTGTCCAACACAAGAGTGACATTAAATATTCAGCAATTTAATTTGAACATTCTCTCTCTCAACAGTATTTGTGTTATAAAAATGTACCACTTCAAATTACTGTAGAATGATGCCGGAGGCTGGGCAAGATTTATCTGGAATAAACAGACACTGCTCTTTGGGCGATGAGTTTCTACTGTCATCTTTTCACAGGGACTATAAGTCCTCCTGCTCTCACTTAAAACATCAACAACCCTAACCGTGTGGGCAGGTTGAAGAAAACGGTTTGACAGAATGATGCAGTTTTTCCAGCCTGACACTTATGGGGAGTGCCGTTTTTAAAGCGTCTCGCGCTGAAAATAACAGTTCAATTCAATTTCAATTCAATTATATTTATATAGCGCCAAATCACAAAAACAGTTACAGTTATCTCACAGCGTTTTTCCTAAAAGAGCAGGTCTAGACCTTACTCTGTGATGTTAACAGAAACCCAACAATTCGCAAACAGCAACATTTTGTCACATTTAGCTTCAAACAATGTCTGAAAAAACTGCTGTGAATTTTTGAGGGTCACTTTTTTGCACATTTAGATTTATATTTAACTATTTAAAATAGGTCTTAGTTGACAAATACAGTTGAAAATGTGCAAAAAAATGTGCCGCTTTCCAGACAATACCCCATAGACCCTAACCCCAGCGTGTTTGTTATCCTTTCCCGTGAACGTTTGAGTAGCTTTGGTTTGTCTGCTTCCTTTTGCATGCGTGAGTTATTGTTTTTTTTGTTCCAAAATTAACAAGCAAATTTGTTTATGTGATATCCTGTAAAGCAGCGCACAGGCTCCCTTTTGGGAGATACAAAAAACTCCCAATATTTGGATTGACACAATAATCACAACTGTGGCTCTATTCATATTCATATTTGAATCCACTGGTGCACATTCTGACAGAAATTACCATAATTTTAAGCACTGAGGTTAATGCTGAGCTCTGAAGTCACTAAACTGGAATATTCAGCACATTAGTGATAGTGAGGGAAGTGACTGGATGAATGAGGGGCTGCGTACGGGGCAGACCACATCTTTCAACCAAGACCCTCAGCGCCTCATGCTGACAACCTCCACCCTGCTGAAGTGTCCCTTAGCAAACTCCTTACTCTTCTCTGAATTTCTCTGTGCCATATCGCTGTGAAAAGATATGTGGAGAAATGTAGGTGCCGGCCCTGCTTATCTTTAATTTTCTATGGCCTTGGTTTCCCTTCCCAGGAGAAATCTTACTAATTTAAATTAGTGACCTTAAGAAAAGCCCTCAGTGAAGGAAGTCTTTTAATAACATACAGAAAGTGGAGACAGTCAGCCTCAGCTGTACTATGCAGATGTTGCCATGCTACAGTCTAAACTAAGATCACAAATTTTATTTTTACAGGATTTCCTGTCAATAGGAAGTACATTGTCAATTCTTTCCCCTTGGTCCACATTGGTTGCTTCAAATCAAAACACCCTTTTATTATCCCTTGTGTTGTCTTCCTGTCAAAATCAACATTTTTGTTGATGCTTTTTTTATCAATGTTTTTAACTTTTTCTTACATTTTTGTCCCCTTTTTTTCAACGTTTTTCACTTTTTTGACGTTTTTTAACACTATGGTAACACTAATTTATTAACTTTAGTTTTACACTTATTTTTGGAATTTATTGTCAAACTTCATTTATAGGAATTTATACCTAATGAGTTAGAAAAGCAGTAATAAGGAATTAGGATTTATCTTTTTTCTTCAAATGCTTTAAAATTAAATAAGACACCCCAAAATGAATGAAAGTAGAGATTCGTACTTGCCAAAGAGCGTTGTGTGGGTTCAATCATGTTATTTTGGGTAGTTACAATTGGGTAGTTAAAAAGAACTTTGATATAGGAAAACAGGTCAATTTAACCACAGGACAACATGACGGTTATGCTAAAATTTAAAGTTTTTACACATGTTTTCATTTCCATTACCTTTATTCATTGTCATAAATCTCTAGACCCATTAATAGTCATATGAGGACTGTAAGGAGATTTTTATGTAATCAACAACATAACAATCTACCTTAATTAAAAGACTTTGGTAAAAAATGGATTTGAGCTGTAATGGAGAGACGTGTTCTTTAAAGGTTCCCAGTACAGAGATAGACTGAATGAAAGTGTGTCACAAAGCATAATCCCAGTGATTGTGTCCTCTACCCAGGATGGTGCCATTGTCTGATGATGGCTGGTTTTCAGCACAATCTCCTTTGTCACATCTGCAGCTCATCATCCCATCTCTCTCTTGTCTTTTTTTTCCTGGAAACAGCCCCCTTATCTAGCTTTGCCTTTTCCCTTTCTTCCATTGCTTTAATGCATCTTGTCAGATTGAGAGTCTCCGAGTCACAGCTCTCTCATATTTGGATTATAAAGCCCTCGAGTGTTTGTTGTTCTTTAGTTGTTTTTTTTTCTTTATGCAACACCGCCTCCGCTCTTTTTCGACTTTAACTTCCCCTTCTTTATCCTCCCCTCCTCCTGTTTTTTTGTTTGTTTTCTCCTGACATAGTAGGCCAGTATTCCCAATAAGCCTCTTACTCCAAACTCTCACCTCCATCTTCCTTTTATGTACTCATGATTGGAGTAAGACGTTCATGATATCCAGCTGGAGTCCATACTGTATGTCACTTAAACCATTGACTGTCTTTATGGATCATGTTGGGAAGGGCGGAGGTGTTCATCACCTCTGGGTTTTCTAACGATCAGTGGTTACACTTGTGATTCAGTAGCTGTGCCACATCTATATCACAATCTCTTCCTCTGCTAAATCAACAGCTTCACCAGAATGTGTGAGGCCAGAGCACAAAAATAAAGTAATAACTCAGCAGGAGTGGCCTACTTAAGCCGGCAGTTTGATGTGCTTCCATTTGACTGATTTCACAACTGCAAGTTCCAGAAAGACTTGGCTTTAAAACCCCACTGAATGGTCTTAAGGGTCCAGACCACACAAAAAGATCAACTAGATGTCTTTTTATTCTAAATGTCTTTGGCGTTACTGTAACAATGCATTTAAAATATTCATAAAGGGGAAGAGAGCTGCAGAGGACATTCATGTTTCTGCATCCGTAGACCCAAGGAATTTCTTCTTTGTTTTTAGACTAATGGGATTTGTATCATAATGTAACTGGTTCAAACTACAATCACCATCAGCTTTATTTTTGTTTGTAATGATGTTACAAATAAAATCACACATTAATTACACTGAGACGGTTCTTTGTGGTTTCTTATCTCAGTGGTGGATGATAATTTTCTGATTGAGTTGAGTCAGCCTCCGTCATTTATAAGGATTTTTTACTTCAACCTTTTTTTGGTCCCTGCAGGAGGTTGTGTTTGTTAATTTCTCACATCTCTGCACAGAATGGAGAGTGTTGCCGAGATGAAAAAAGGAAAACATCTCCTCCTGTCTCGTCATCTCCCTCAGCTCAGCACCCCCACAGCCCAAAGTTTAAAGGTCCCATGGCATGAAAATTTCACTTTATTTTTAACATTAATATGAGTTCCCCCAGCCTGTCTATGGGCCCCCAGTGGCTAGAAATGACAATAGGTGTAAATCGAGCCCTGGGTATC
>NC_045754.1:11222787-11223011 GCF_008692095.1 Etheostoma spectabile | reverse complement strand
TTTGAGAAAATGAAAGCTCAGATGGGCCAAGTTGGAATTTAGCCCCTTATGAGGTCATAAGGGGCAAGGTTACCTACCCTTTTTCTGCTTCAGCCCGATCAGAGAATTTGGCCCACCCATGAGAGAGAGAGAGATATCATGGCTTTCAAACAAGCAAAGTGGCAGTTGATCAAGGCCACATCCCCAGCCTCCACCTTGCCCCCCCCTCCTCCTCAAAAGTTACA
>NC_045754.1:11211618-11222709 GCF_008692095.1 Etheostoma spectabile | reverse complement strand
AATTTTGGGAAAGAGACTTCAGCTACAGTAGTAAGGGACCACTGAGGTCTATAAGCATCCAAAGAGCACCATATCATGGGACCTTTGACAGGGCTGTCCAGACTCCCCAGATCATTACACAGGAATCGTACTGGGAGAGGTGTGTGGGACGTGGCTGTGACTCACAGCCTGCACCGGTGTTTACTGACATTCATCTCCATATGTCACGACCCCAGCAGCCAATCAGAAACCATGGATGTTGATTTGGCTTTGGGGGGGAATGGATACACGCAGTTGCCTGTGGTAGCTGGCAACTTATTAACACAGCAGATAAGATTGTATTTCCACAGACATGGTTCATTTACATTCTCTATCAGATAAGTCTCCATTTTGCTGGTTTTGCAGCATGCACACTGATGTAATACAGGCCGGGTAAAACATACTGTTTAGACGATACAATTCAAACAGACAAAATCTCAAACGGGAAGTGAACACCCTCAAATCTCAAATGAAAACGACCAGCTCTTACGCCGACTCCAATTACATTTTGGCATATCAGTATGAGAATACATACTCCAGAGCAAATTAAACCCCCTGCTCAACCAACCACTCCCCCCTTCCCCCAGCACTGCCAATCTCTCACTATGAGGGGAGAGATTCACTCCAGTCTATTTCTGAAAGTCTAATAAGATGAACCCTCACACTTGCCATGCTTAGATAAGAAGTCGCTTGAGTGTGTTGAAGTGTTTACCATGGCTCAGAATTGCCTTCCACATACACAATACAAATACCCTTAACCCTTTCTTTTCCTTATAAGTAATTCTAGAGCTAATTTGCGTTAGAAATTAATGACTTTGGTGCATTTTCACTGAATGAATTATTTACTTTAGTCATCTTTTACATAATGGATGTTATATAGCCAGTGTATTGGTTGGTCATTCATAGATATTCAAGGTAGCTAGAGTAACACTTTGATGATCTAAAAGAAGATTGGCTGATGATGAAGAGGTAGATGAAGAGGTTGCTGAAGTTGCGGTCTTTGGCCTTGCAGCTTCTTATTAACCTTGTTATCCGCCTCAAGGCATACAGTTCCAGTCTGTTTTTGCATTCCTTCTATTATTGAGTGCCCATAGGCCATGGTGCCAAATTGCAAAGTTGAAAAACAACCATCAGCTAGACCGCTGTGAATCACTTTTGTGCACGATGCAATGCAGAAAATGTCATCCGCGATGTGATTCTCGTGTCCTCCGAGAGGCCAGCTCCTCCTCCTATTTCAGATGCATCAACTTCTCCCGCACTCCGACTCCCACGCGATTGAATACCTCACTGTGCGATAGTTGGCATTTGGTTTGTTTTGAGGAGGCTGTGCAAAGTGCAGGAGCAAAATGGAGCCTGTTAGTTATTCATTAATGAAATTAGTTTTTCAAGTGAGCAGGGAAAGGTTTGCAATCATGCCTGTACTTAGTCATTTTTACACACACTCCCACTTGGATAAGCTCAGAAGTTTAAAATACTTTACAGAACATCCTCTCTTTACTCACATATCAGCATGAGTGAAGACACAAACACGTCTTTTTCAACATCTCTAATGTTTTCTGTGCATCATAATGCTCATCCACTCTTCTTGGCATGACTTTTCCCGACATCAGTCTTATCTTTTGATACATTGTGCATATTTTTAGGAATGCATTCAAGCAATGACCAATGTCTATTTATAACTATTGATTGCATGATCACTAGAGCACAATCAGGCCCTTGCCAATGCGGCAGAACTGCATAGGTTGATTGTTCTCTTTCGGTTACCAGTTCCCTTTGATTGTTGCTGGTGATTGCTACGGAGTGAGTGCAGTCACACATGCAGCTGCAGACACACACGTGTACTCTTTATACTCTTCAACTTTATCCAAAATGTGACTTGTGGAAATCAGTGTAAGCTATATTCAGTATAAAGAGAACCGTGGCCTTACAGGACAGTATAGTTAGCCGCAGTTTGATCTACTTGGCTCCTAGGTTGTAATCCTTTTTCTTATACCATGACCTCTGGGGCTTAGCACACAAGACTGAACACACCAATCTCATTCAGATGATACAATAATAATCATCATCTCTCCTCCTTCTGTCCCGTGCCCCTGCCTGCAACACATGCCGCCATGGATCTTTGTAATTATCCCTGCTCTGCAGATGGCAAAATTTGATTAAAATCCTCTCCAAAAATCACGCTTTGTGCCCATTTCTCTGGACAACAGAATGTAATACTCCGCCTGAACATTCAAAGTTACAGTAGCTGCAAGGGGGCCGCTGTGAAAATGGTTTATCAAAGTAATTGGTGCTTTTCACTTTGGCCCAAGGTGCGGAATGGATGGTAACAGATGTCTGTCTGAAGGAGATGTAGGTCAGCGAGTTTCCTGCTCTCCCACTGATCTCATCAGATAAAGAGAAGGTTGTGGCTGAGGCTGCTTCCCGCCATGACACTGTATCAGATCTGAAGCCCTGTTTCGTTTCCTGTGTTTGAGGAAAATCCATGTCCTTTGAGACTGCTGGAGAGGCCATGTCAGAGTAATTACCGCAGCATGATATCATCTACCAATACTTATCCTTTAATGGCAATAGAAGCTAAATCCCGGTATTGTAGCCTCCTTATATTTGCTTTATCCCAAATGTGACAGGATTTTATTTTGGAAAGTAGTATGTTTTCCATGAATAAATCAGAAATAAACAAGGTGATGAGAACCCTGGTTGATGTAGTATTGCTCCAATTGCATGTTCTGCATGTCTTTTTCAGACAGTGCCAGAGAATCCTTTACATGTATCCCTAAAAGTATCTCTCGTGACACACTGGTTTCGTGCCACCGGGTTAACAAGGAGCTTAATGGACTAATCCCCATCAAATAGCAGTCTGGCAGACTGTCGTCTTAGTAACTTATCCCCTGAGCCACGGGTCAGAGTGCATGGCCCAGGTAATGCACCATCTTCCATGGCAATCTAAGTCACCACAGACTTAAAAAGTGTCGTTTATGGGTGCCTGGGTAGCTCACCTGGTAGAACGCGCGTCCATATGAAGAGGCTTAGTCCTCAATGCAGTGGCTGCGGGTTCAACTCCGACCTGCAGCCCTTTGCTGCATGTCATTACCCCCTTCTCTCTCCAATTTCAATTCAAAGCTGTCCTGTCGGAAAGAAAGGCTTAAAATGCCCCAGAAAATAATCTTTAAATACAAACAAAGGGCCATTTACAAGTGTATTAAAACAAAAGATTGATTGGTTTCTTCAGACTGATAATTCCCTGTAAAACCATCCCAACCCTGACAAAATGTGACCCCACTGCTCACCCTCCCCTCCCAATCCTCACCATCCACAATGGATTATGGGAAGACCTCGGGGCAGGCTGACTGGCTGGTTTCACTATCTGCCAGTTGTGACCCACATCCCTCTCTCCGGCTAATCCTTTTGTTCCCGCGATCTATGAGTACCTAGCCAAATCTAATCCTTTGTACTGCTTTATTTCAGAATTAGATTTCATCTCATCCAAGCATCTTCCGGATGATGGCCTTCATTCCCCTTATCAATTGGTTTTGGATGTGCATCAAATTTCTATTTGCCACAGGTTGACATAAAGGGAAAGGAGTTCTGGTAATTGTGATGATAATAATAGAAGTGTCATGATTTCATCCTACCGTGTCACTTAAAGCACATCAGATTATGGGACAATGACTTATTATCCTGAATGTAACACTAGACCTACTCACTGTATGTGTAACATTCATGCCCTGAAACTGTGCAGGACCAGTCTCAGACAGTGACTTCATGTAGGGCCTCTTCCCCTTTAAACGCTTCAGTTCACGTATTCATGACTGAGTTCCATAATGACCTGTTTTTTATTTTTTCATTTGAATCCTACCAAACTCCAGACAGCGTGTCAAAGCAAACACGCCACGTTTCAATAACCACCAACAATTGATTGATCAGTTCAATACAGCAGTTAATACAGTGTGAAACATCAATGTTGACATTTTTGTTTCTCCTCATGAAAGGGCAAGTTGAAGGAATGAAATGTGGAAAAATATTTGGCTTCTTGTGTTGGCTATAGTAGTCTGACTAGATGTCACATCTCTGATGGTGATTCAAATTATGGTGGCTTTCAGGTTTAATGTTTTTTTAATGTTTTTTTTATGATACTACAAAGAGGATATGCCATATTTATTCTCATCACTCACTCATACAGACACACATTTATGCATGCAAACACAAAACAAGAGATAAATTGGTGAGAGCCCATTGTGCCATTTAGAGCCCCTCAACAGCTAACCCGGCATCGGCCTTATGAAATGAATAAAGCTTTCTGCATCTATTATACACGGCTATATTGTATGTACTACAAGAGCATATGGAGGAGATACAACTAGCCTAAATATTAAGCCATTGTTGGACTGAAGTGTCAAAAAAATGTATGTTGGGGAATAATAATCAATTTTACACTTGTACACATGATTAATTTGGCCATAAAGTAAAAATAATTACAGTATGTGCGCTATCCTACACAAATACCCAATTCTTCTTAAATAAATGACCAAAAATTGCTATTTTTCCAGTTTAAAACTAAGGTACACCCTTTGTCAACCATACCTTTCATAACCTCCTGAAGTTTTCAGCCGATGGTATCTTTCTTCTGTGAGTAAAAACAGCCCTTCTCCTCCTCTTCTCAGCTCTTTTTCTTTCCTTTGTGACCATTCATGACCAGTTGAAGGGCAGCTACTTGCTAGACCTTAACTCTGTCTTGGGTCAAGTTAAATAAAAGATACTGTAGAAAGCACCTTTTCCACATGCTTCTCCAAATGTTAAGGCTTTAGCTATTTCTTGTGTCACCGTCAAACTCACCAAAAAGTGGCAAAAAGTCAATGTTTTTGACTAAGGCTATGCTATATTGTTCGCATTTCCAAGAAGTATGTTTCCTGTACATAAAACACATTGGCATTTATAATGAGGATCAATGTGTTTGTCGATTTGAATGCTTTTCTTAGATGTACAGTTTGGCTGGAGTGGGAAATTACTCAAATTGAATAGGGCAGGAGACACTAACATATAGTAACATTTTAAATATCCTGTAACAACACAACATAATGTATTATAAAAAGCTTCTTGGCTCAACGTCAAGATGGGTTAGGTTGCTACTTGCTACAGATAGTAAGCTAGTTAGCTTGACATGCTAACATGTGCAGCTCAGAGCAGATAAGGAAAGGAAAGGGAAGGGAAAGGATTGAAAAAAAGACACCACCATCGAAGTTCTCCAAAAGCTTGATTGCCCTGCCGTGCCTAGTTACAGTTGCTAAGCTATGATTGGATAGTCTAAATCGACAACATTTCACTTCTGGGATTGTTCAGATGCCGCCAGAAATTCAGCCAGATGTCTGTTAGAGCCGTGTGGAGGCAATCGCAGCCTGCTATTTTGTTTCAGTATTTTGAGTACAGCCCCTTTAAATCTATGATGTCCTGTGAGGGCAGACTCACAGGTAGTGTGTGTGCTGACAATCACACTTTCCACTGCATAATTGAACCCAGTGTCACAAGTTGAGTGATAACATTTAAAATAAAATAGTGTGAAATGCAAACTCTTAACAGATGTTCTACATGACAGGTGGAAATACCACCTAGAGAATCGTCCTGCATGGCTCCAATTATTCACCTTAGCAAAGTCTGCAGTTACATTCCACACCTTTCCCTTCTCCTTTTCGTTGCTACAAAGTCTCTGATTGTTCAGTCACGATCCAATTTACGCAGTATCTCACTTTCAAGGTCACACTTTTGCACTTTGCTCCTTTGTGCTCCAATCTCCTTCTGCCTCAACTCTACTTGTCCTGCTGTTTTGGACACCAGCTTGCAAAACATGAAGAATTAAACACCAATGTTATCATCTGGAACTCACGTTTGACCAGAGATAAGAAATTAACCACCAACAGTTAATTGTGAGGATTAATGCTAAGGATATAATTCCACACGACAAAGTATCTTCAATAAAGTTGAAGAACTGATTTTGGACGAAAGGAGTTCTTCAACTTCAGTGGATTTTTTTTTTCCAACCCAAAAGGGAGCTTTAAATGAATGTTCAGGCTGTTGGTGGAGGGAAACAGATGTCATGTTTTGTCTCAACATGTGGATACACTCACACACCCACTGTCTCTCTCTCTCTCTCTCTCTCTCTCTCTTACACTTCTCTCACGCACTTGTGAAACTTGGCAGCCAGACAGCATAACTACTCAACAAATTGCTGTCCAGCCTGCTGTTGGCCTGTGTGCATCATGTCTCAGCATTCGAATGACAGCTTCGAATTGCTTATCATGCAGTTTCTCTAGAGTGCTCTGCTTGCACATGCAAGCCACAATCTCTGTGCAGCAGCAGCTGACTAGGGAAACTGGGGGAATAATTGTCTGTCATTCCTTGTTGGCTGCTTTGACGTCTGGCGAATTCCTTTGTGGTGCACTAACAGAGTTGTTTGATGTCAGGTAGGAAGTGGCATGCCGCGAGTGTGCACTACATGTTATTTCACATCTGCAGCACATTCCCCGATCCACACAGTGTCAGACTGGTTGGTGGGCAGATGAGAGGTTGGACGGAAGAGGAGCCTGAGCATAATAGCTGCAGGTTTGACCCTGGCAGATGGACAAGACAGCTTCTGAATAGATTTTATTTCTTCAAATATCATCTTGCACTTTCTTGCCAAGACAAGCCAAACGCCCAGACAATGGCAAGCTGTTGTGTCCACCCAAGCATTTGTAACCATTTAGACTCTTTTTTAAATGGCAGCAGGTTTCACACTCTCGATATAAAACCTTCTGCTTGATGTTGGACACTCAGAGCATTGTGGTGAATTGCTCCACTTTGATCAATTGCGTATGTGCAAAAGGTTGTGATTGTGTGTATATAGTGATGTTTTAGACAGTTGTATTTTCTGCTGTTTGCTACTAGCTTTTCTCCCACGAGGTATTTGAGTAGACATATCTGAAGCATTAATCAAAAAGTAAAGGAAATAACTCCGTAAAATTTCCTCAGACGTCTAAAATCGACCCTAGCTATGGATGTAAGAGTCTAGTGTTTATTCAAGCATTGTTTCTGAAATGTTTACTCCTATCTGGCTTTAAATCAAAGAGGTAGAGAACTGGAAATCTTTGAATAGTTGTAATCAACATTTCATCAATTTTGCACTTGTCAGGGGAGAACTAGTTTTCATGAAAACATGCACATTAGAAAAACAAGGGAGGATGCACATTTTCCCATTGTCCCTGGTCGTGTTTCTCCATTGGAAATAAATTAAATTGACTGCCAGGGTGCACGCGTGGGGAAAAACGGTGTGGTGTACTTGTATCCAGGGAATCTGCTTTCATATTATCTGTGTGCTGTTAATTCCTCACAAGCTCACATGGAAAATTCTGGGTAAACCTAACCATCGTGTTGTTAGCTTTAGCCACATGTCACTCAACGAGGGCGACAGTCATCAGAGAAAATGTTCCACCTTGTCCACTCAAGTGTCACTAAGTGATGAATGCCTCCGGAGTGAGTTGGGCTTCACTGCTGTGGCTGAATGTGAAAAGCACCAAAGATTTAAGACTTGCTTTTTGCAGGCATAGAGGAGAAGCCATGTGAGGTCACAGAGGAGTAAATATAGCCCCGAGAGAGTGTTAAAGACCTCGGTCTGGATCCAGGCTCATGTTAGATGTGCCGTCCTTGCCATGCTCTGGAGGGCAGGGAAACTAAGCATATCATTTGGGTGCAGCAGTGAGGGTAGGTGAAGGGCAAGCAATGGGCCCAGTACTATGGTGATCTAGTTGATTTTCCATCCATGCTGTTCCGTTTGTCCATATAGAAATGTATGATTTATCTAGTCTAGACTGCTGTGGTAGTGGTGGCGTGCCCAGACAGCCAACATTCTGTAGCCTGCCTTTGAAGTAGAAGTATGAATAGTTACCACAATCAGTGCAAATGTCACATAGTATCATCTCCAGCTTGCCAAATGCTTATTACGTCTTGTTTGAGTAACAGAGTACCATATGGTGAGTAATAAGATCAAAAATAGAAAAACTTATCTCGGTTACACTCTGAAAAATACATTGAAATATAGCCTCAATCTTGGACAGATGTGCGCATCAGCATGTGCTTCACTGGGCGAGGATGCGCGATTGGTATTCTCTGCCATCCAGATTGCGGGTGCTCATACAGATCTGCGTGCATGGTGGATAATATGTTGTCTTTAGCAGGGATGAATACAAGCCTAGATAAGCGAGTCTGTTGAATAAATGATGTTCATAATCATAGCCCTGGGTGTCAGCTAATGTGCCTGGGGAGACGGGGAGGGGACGGGGGGAGGGGGGGGAGATGAAGAGTTCCAATCATCTGTCCAACCAAGCCCCTCCAAGGCAGATGATAATGTGGGTCTAAACTGTTGCACGGGCGGGTAATGGGATTGTGTGCACGCTGGTCTCCTGCTGGATAAGCTCCCCTGATAGTGCTGTTGACCTCTTCCCCGATAGCTGGACAGGGAGTCCCAAAACAGCTTCACTTAGTGTATGTGTGTGTTTTGTATACGAGACAAAAGGGCAACGGTAAAGTGTTCAGGTGGTCAAAAGGTAGGAGGTGTGCACATTTCTCTAGCCAGAAAGCATAGGGAAAGAACAAATACAAATAAGGGAGTACAGATTGGGAATGAAGGCTCAGGTGGGGTCATATTTGTTGTGATTACCTTTTTTTTTTAGATATCAGCTGAGGTCTCGCTGACTCGCAAGTAATCAAAGTTAAAGGAGGATTATTGTTCTGGTAACTACAGGAAGTAGACAAGATATGAGAATTTTAATTTGGAAGCAGCAAAAAAAAAAAGCACAGTTTAAACACTGTTATAAAGGGGATACATATAAGACTGCATGCAAATTAGCAGATTTCCTCAACTCCTGTCTTTCCTCTCTGTCTCGGGTAGTTTCAACTTGTGACCTTCGTTCCTCTTTGTGTAGGCAGTGTGTCTCGTTTGGCCAATGTCGCAATGATTTTTCCAGACAGTTCTTCTTGACTTGAGTCATTCTGCAGTTTTTCTGATTTGGACATGGTTCTATTTGCTGACTTATGTTCCTTTGAAACCTTTTATATCAAAATGCTGATTGCCAGACCTTTTCAATGGCTGACATATGTGGGGAATAAGCATTCAACTGAATGTGACACACTTTTCCAAATGTGATTAATTAAAACGCATTCGTTTTTCTTGAACTTAAACGTGAACTGAAGACTTCCAATGCAGCGCACGGTGTATGTATAGTACGTGAAGCTTTATTCATATCACAATAATCAAATTCAGAAGCTTTGATGATAACTGGCTGACTCAGTTCAGCAGAGTTCCCACCCCTATAAGAAAAGACGTTCCTAAGCGGCACTTTGAAGAGGACCTGTTAAAGAGGCGGGGCCTCTTTGCAACTTTCTTTTTGCATAGACATGCTACTCAATGCCCTTGGCCTTTAGTGACAAGATTCTTTTCACACACTCTGGTTTTTCAGCAAATACTGTCTTGGACTTCCTTTTAGCACATTCTGATGTCAAAACGTGCAAGACTAGAAGATCACACTAAAACCAGAGAAACTTACTCAAAATCCAAGCAACCCGGCCCCCATGATGCATCCTTTTGGTCCTTGTCAAGCAAAGCATCAGTGTTTTCACGCAACAAAAAACTTCAGCCGTGGTTGTACTTGTGCTGGGCTGAAATGTGCGACAGCTTAAAGAAAAAAAGAAAAAGAATTCTACTTTAGAACCAGAGCGCTATCTAA
This sequence comes from Etheostoma spectabile, assembly GCF_008692095.1. NCBI lineage: Eukaryota > Metazoa > Chordata > Actinopteri > Perciformes > Percidae > Etheostoma > Etheostoma spectabile. Next base: position 11,212,939 of record NC_045754.1, on the reverse strand, counting down.
ATGAGGCATAATAGATGTAAGAGTGACATAACTATGTTGGAGGGATGTAAGCAGCCTGAAAGGAGCATAGCTTCTAGCAACTCTGTGTTGCATTAGTGATGATTTTCCAGAAGCCGCTCACAGTCTTTACAGCACTCTCCTCCTGAGCCCCATTCAAACCCGAAAAGCCCCAAAACAACAGGCCATGTGCTGCCTGACACAGCATCACACGTTTTTATTCTTAACCCACCCTCAACACTGGCCAAATCTATTTCCCCTCACTTCTGAAAAAAATATATAGGTCATTGCAGTTCTAAAAATGGCAGCCTTTCCCTGGGGCTTGCCAGAGCATGAAATAGACTTTACATCACGTTAGCCAAGCAACAGCAACCAAGAAACTTTCCTTTTTTTTGGTCGTTACTCATTTTTCATCCCCTTTTGTTGCTGTAATTTAACATATGGCAGTTCTCTCACTTTCCCCTCCTCTCTTTCACTTTAAGACCTGAATAAGATATCAGCAGTTTGCCAGGTTTGGAATATGACAGGCGAGGCTGAAGTCATGTAGAGATTTAGATAATGTGGTTGCGGAACACTTTACAATGCTTTCCACCTCTGCCTTTCAGACTTCCTCCATACTGATAAGCAGAAATTCAGGGGTGGATTTCAAAACGCTTTGGATTTGCAAAGTGCCTCCTGATATGGCGAAGGTAGTCACGTGACAGACAGCACCATCACTTGCTATCGGTTTATAATTCTACTTATACCCTTAACCAGTGGCAGATGACTTACAATATCTACTCCTCCCATTGGTAGTGGCAGCAAAGCTGCAACACACAATATGCAAAAATAAACTGCTCTCGCCTACATTGTGGCTTTGAAAACTTAGACTGCAATTTATGGAGGCAGACTCATTCGCAGCAAATTGGATAATGCAGTGAGGACATTTCTGTGGTTCCATTTGGTGTAGTTTACACATTTACAGATGCTCTTCCTCCACAACCATATTGTCTCATTTTAGTATTTTTTTTTCTTCCAGATCCTACTTCTCTATGTCCAATGCCTAAACTCCCTGGTGGCTGTCCCTTGAAATGGCCTCATGTTTATTTAATGAGCGACTGGTGCCCCATCCGTTTTCTGTGGTGTTTTCTTATAGCCAGCCATTCATCAGCTGGGCTTAGTGTAGCTACAGCATCCAGGGCTAAACAGCACTTCACCGCAATGAGTGTGACAAACTCTCCACATAAACCAGCGGGTGTGTCAAAGAGAAGCACAATTACAGAGGAGAAAGGACCGGGTGTGGGGGGGAAGAAGGAAGAAAAAAAAAGAGAGAGAGAGAGAGAGA
>NC_045754.1:11210183-11211608 GCF_008692095.1 Etheostoma spectabile | reverse complement strand
GAGAGAGAGAGAGAGAGAGCAGAAAAAAACATTTTTTTGTATACCTAACTTTAAGTCCCATTTAGCCTTTCTATAGTTATACTGTGATTGCAAGTGACTATTAGGGGACACACTTTTAATATATATAATTAAAGGTCCTTTGAATGTTAGGCTTTTACAATCTAATCCAATTCCTTGTGAAAAAACACAGACACAGTGAACTGTTACAAAAATAATCTCCCCAAATACGGATATAAGCAAAGGACTCGCATCCTAGTTGAGTGAAGAGCACAACAAAGGGAACTCGGGCTAGGATCCAAATTAGGGGAAAGACGAAGATGTGAAAAGATCAAAACCAAGGAGGAATAAGGGGGAAAAAAAGGATTAGCAATTGGCAGACACCGACACCCAGCTGTGCCACACTGAATCAAATTTTAAAAGGCAATATGAACTAGAGCCAAATTGCCTGTAACTTACATGGGAAATAATATTAAAAAAAAAGATTGAGACAGATACAAAGAAGAGTCCACACAGAGCGTAAGTGTATATATCTATATATATATATATATCTTCATTTATTTTAATATTTAAACCCACTAAAAAGTTGTAAATACAACTTTTGAATGAAAGGCACAGGAAAAATCAGACAATGCTGATATAATACTCAAAAGAAAATTACAGTACAAAAGTAGACAGTTAGTTACGCACGTACAAATCCCTCCAGGTTCAACATCCTCCATACAGGGAAAGCAGAAATGCATCCGACACAACAAAGGAAAGGGAGGCTCAAAACCAGAAATCTGTTAGCCAAACTTCACTTTATTGCATTTCCTAACTGACAAGGGTCACGTCAGCTCCTCTGGTCTTTGAGAAGGTGAAAAAGTAACTGCTGTGCTTTCTAGTTTCCCCGCAGATGGAGTAGCTCATATTTACTTGCTTATTGGGCTGTCTGCTGACCGTGCTACACAACACTCCACTGGGCATTCAGTGTCTGATTCACAACATCAAGACAGATGAAATACAAAAACATATGGAGCCAAAGAGAGGATTTTATTTTTTTTGGTTATCCAGAGTTAAGACCTCTCATAATCCATTACCAAATGAGCCTGTATTTATGATTACGCTTTGATTCCTTGGTCCACTGAGTGCAAAAATCAACCCAACCTCTAAGTGGTGCCGAGTGTTTAAATATTCAACGGAAACGTCCGGGCTGCAAAATTTTAAATCGCAGGTCAGAAGCCGTTTCGGAAGCAAGGAAGTCATTTAGGATATCTTCATTCCCTTTTAATATTTCCTTGATAGGAGTGTACTGTGCTCAACACTAGTGGAAGAAGTTTGAAAATTGGATTTATTTATCAATTAGACATTTAAAAAGAATTTGGTACTCCAGGTCACTACAACGCTGTTTTGTGTTTGACTTTATCCCCCCCCCCCCGTTCATTTAAT
>NC_045754.1:11209236-11210173 GCF_008692095.1 Etheostoma spectabile | reverse complement strand
ATGTTTTTTACGATGTTACAGAAAAGCATGCTGAGGCCTATTTGCTCTTCATTTATCAATCATATGGGAGGATAACAAATCAGAGGGGGCTATGTGACATTAAGAATGTCCAATCTTTGACTTCGGATTAGGAAAAAAATAAAATTGGAATGCAGGCCTGCCAGCTCACATAGGATTGTGCACACATTACAGTTGCTTAGGAGAGCTCTATTGGGGAACAACTGGAGGGAAAGGTGCTGTCACTCTGTACTGCTCAGGGTTCTTAATATTACATATAGCCTCTTTGGTATAGGCACATCTGCATCAAGGGACCACCAATGTCCAATTATTCCTTTCCTTTTCCTATGTGCAGCTGTCTCACTCGCTCGGTTTCCTATAGAAAAGGGAACTTAAAAAAACACACACAAACACACACACACACGCAAAAAAAGACGATTGCCACAATCCTGGAACCTGGAAATCAAGTGATTGATTGGAGTAGCAGGAAAATTAGACTTATATAGCCGCCGAGGGTTTTCTTTTTCTCCTGCATAAAAGAACCAAACCAACTCTCTGCCTTTCCTCTGTACCTGCTGTAGTCTGGCCTTCCCTGCCGCCTGACAGCAGGAGATTCATGCTACCGCCGCCTTCCCTGCAGCCATGCTACAGAGGGGGAAAAAAGCCATGGCATAGCAGAAATGTAAACGCACCCATGTATTTAAATTCAGCCCTGAATAGAATAAAACAAAAAATAAATGAAAAAAAAATAAAGACATCCTAGGGACAAAATGAACCTGGTGTTAGGATTCAATGCTCTAAAACAACAGTGATGGATTGAAGAGTGAACAGGACGATGAATGTGGTCAGGACTGTGCGATGATGCTGCTTTTGTTGCTTGGATGCTCTGGTTTGCGGTAGCCTGGGTCCAGTGAAGGATGCGTTTACCAGAGCCCCCCCC
>NC_045754.1:11208413-11209226 GCF_008692095.1 Etheostoma spectabile | reverse complement strand
CCGAGGATGGCAGCCCACCCTGGGAGAGGAGAGGTTGCCTCTATCCCCTCTCTATCCTGGTCCTAACCAGAATCTCTTAGCGCCCCACTGCTCTTTCACACAAAAGCAATGTCAGGTAAAAGCTAGAGCTTTAACAAATCTGCTTTGAAGTTTTGATTCTTACACTTCCTGATGCAAGACCTCTTAACACCTTCCTGCTCCAGTGCACAAAGGGGAGCGAATGACATCATGTACAAGAACCAGGATCTCAAGAGTTCAGAGATAAAGAGTACAGGATCCAGTCTCTCAGTGTGTGTCAGGCTAACGCCGGCTCCATTCATTACCTGGCCGTAGCAGAGGAAGAAGCGGCAGCTAGCTGTGTGAGGTATTCACGCAGTTCCTTGGCCGCCTGGAAGCGGCCGTAGCGCTTTTTGGGTCTGGTGCACTCATCCAACAGGGTCTCAAGTTGTCCATCTTTGGCTATGTGGGCAGGGGGGTCATGGAGGAGGCCCCCAGTGGTGCCCCGCCATGTAGCGTACCGCGACAGCAGGTTCTGGCACACGGCATAGTAGTTGTGGTCCACTGTGACCCTGGAACAAAGGGAGTCCTTGGAGAAAGACAAGCAGGCCTCCCTGTCGCAATCCTCAAACCGGCTCTCGTACCACGCGTCGTAGTTTTCTGGCTTGTCTGCAGGGAGACAGGGAGAAGGTTTAATGAACACACTGCAATAAAAGCATACGGATCATAAAAACAGTAACAGTAATATAGTTGTAGGTGCACAGCATTCGTTTGAAATATATAAGGCAAGGCAAGGCAAGGCAGCTTTATTTGTAT
>NC_045754.1:11207580-11208403 GCF_008692095.1 Etheostoma spectabile | reverse complement strand
AGCAACAAGGCAATTCAAAGTGCTTTACACAAAATCAGAATAAGTGTTTATTAGGTCGTAAGCTCGTTGCTTATAGCTTTTATCAGCTGAATATGTAATGAGGTTGAGTTATGTGGGTCTCGCAAACCAAAACGCCCTGGTGTTTAATCAAAGAGCAACATACATTTATGTTTTTTGTTGTTGTTTTTTTTGCATATAGCTTAGAAGTTCCAACCAACCTGCAGTTTACATTTTATATGGCTTCTCAGCTTTTTGTTTTTTAACTGTTAGTAATATGTAGAAAAGCATGGAAAGTTTGAAGCTGATACTGAGTGATTACAACCGTTTGACTGCATAGCCGTGAAGAAAAACTATTTTTCCAAAAGGTCTGTGTAAGTTATTAGCCGAGAAATCAACCTGACCGGAAGCTGAAAAGGCAGAGGACATCCCCCAGGCACAAACAGGAGATTCTTTCTCAAAGCACAGCCAAACAACTCATATACAGTTTCATTTGACAGAAATAAACAATTTTCCAGATTTATTGAGCAAATAAAATTCTCTCTTCAGCTCATTTCACATTGCTTTTTCTCTTTAGAGGATTGTGTCGGGAATGGAGGGAGCCAAGAAAATTACCTGGCATGATGAGAGTGCTATTGGTGTGTGCATTAAAAGTAGATCAATAACAGTGTTGGGAGGGTGTGAAGGGGTTGGGGGCGGGACGACCCAGAGGACGCAAACACATGATCAGTGTATCAGCGTTGTAATGCACTTATCTTCTGGCTCATCAGAACAACTCAATCAAACATCCAGTGCTGCCATGTTAGCGAGGGGCTCCTGAGGGCCC
>NC_045754.1:11206664-11207570 GCF_008692095.1 Etheostoma spectabile | reverse complement strand
CCCAAAAAAAGGAGGGGCACATCGACCTCAATCAGTGAGGGTGATGGAGATGGATGTGCGTGTGTATGCACACCACGAGCGTGCACACAACCATATAAGAATGTGCGCGCACAAGCAGCAAGGTGAGGTGAAAGCAATTAATTTTTCTGAGCTTGCCATGCATCACACATCAGCACTGATTGACAGATGCCTCACACCCCCACACCCCCCCACACCCACACACACAGCGTAACAAAGCTAGAACATTACCAAAGCAAACTAAATAATTTCCAATTCAAATAAGTGGGAGAGAAGTGGGCGGGGCCAGCCGCCTCACCCGTCTCCTACACCTCAGATGTTAAGGAGCTCATGTCGGACTTGTATACAGTCATCTCACTGCTCCGCCTTCCCAGGGCTGCACTAAGAAGGGACATTGGGCCTGAAAAGCTTGTTAGCGTGGCATTCTAGAGAACCAGCTGGTTTTAACAATGCATGCCTGTGTTAGAGTGCATTATTAAATGTGAGGAAAAGAGAGAGAGCATGTGCGTGTGTGTTTCCAGTGTTGTTGCATTTGTGTGCGTTTGTGTAACCCAGGAAGTGATTTTGTCGGGGAGAGACGAGAATGTGAGTGAGTGAAGTGTGCGTTACATTATACAGCATGTGTTTCCAAAACCATCCTCTCTCGTTGGATGCCCCTAACGAGGGAGTGGAACTGCGCGTGGCTTTGTGCGTGTTTGATTTGCAAATCAATTGGCCTCAGTTTACACTGATGAGAGTCGCACTACACACTTTAACTCACTTTCTCAGGCTCTAATTGTAGGGATTGGATTCTCTGCTTGTGGAGCCTTGGGAGGTTACGGCGCCTGTTTCCTGCTGCTGTCCGACACGTGGCCGTGACCTCGCAATACTCATTATTCTTCGGAACCC
>NC_045754.1:11192650-11206654 GCF_008692095.1 Etheostoma spectabile | reverse complement strand
CACACACACACACACACCTTAAATTCTGCATTGGCCAGAGTAAGCCACTTGCATTGTCTAAATGTGTCGGTCAAACGAAGCGAGTCTCAACCTGGATTGTGCTTTGAGACCTTCTAAGGGCTACTGTTAAGACGGGGGGGTCCGAAGAATACTGAGTATTGAGAGCTCAAGGCCATGTGTCATGAATATTCAGACGGCAACATAGTCACACAGGTAACCAAGTAAAAAAACTTTAAAAAAGGGGAAAAATCTACAAGGCATGTTTGAGTACAACGCTATGTAACACATCTAAATGCGGCTTCCTGGTGTTAGATCTTGTAATTTGCAAAGTGGCACTTCTCAAGATGAATTCATCCCAATACTTACCTCCAAATAAAAAAGGACCCCACACCCACCCACACACGGCGGTACCTCCACACCTAGCTACACAACAGTTTATCACTCTAATAGGATTCCTGCAAGAAGGGATAAATCTAAGTCTGACTGGGTGGTCGGCGCTTTCTTTGAAGTAGCCCTAGGAAGGGGGACTGAGGGGTAGAAACCTGCCACACTGAGTGTGTGATGTATTGCTCTCTTTGTCCTTGTTATGAGGTTTATTCTGAGAGGCAAAAAAAAAAAAAACTAGGGCAGCGGAGATGGTTTGTTATCTGAACTATCTTTTCTTTGATGGGACGAGTGTGTTGGAAGCACAAGGGGTGTAAGAGAAGTGTATTCTTAGAAAGGAGGAAGCTGTCCCTTGAGACCTTTCCTCAAACCTGCATCATGACCTACAGTTGGTAGTTATAGTTTTGACATACAGTGCTGTGTTTCCAGAGGGTTCACACCATGCTACAGTACTTTGGCTTTTGAGGAACTCTGTGATAAACAGTTGGAGAGGAGGAAAAATATGCTTAATTAACATTTACAGTTTAAGTAAAGCATAAAGCTTATAAGAGTATAAAATCACAGATCCATAAGTGGAGCATGACGGTCTTAAATATAAATACTGTTGTGTAAAAGTTAAGCAGCATGTATCTTCCTATGTATCTCTAGAGGTGGTAATGTTTGAAGGTGTAACCCACATGGAATTGCCAAAGAAAGTGGGATAACAAGCTGGGCTAGGCATCACTCCCAGACATATGGACACACCCACACAGAGCACATGTGCGTTCAGGTAATACTTGACGCTGCCACTCACTCTGCTTGATCAGCCTTTTGTCTGCCACGAGAACATTCTCGGCGTCAACAACGATGACCTTTCCGTCCCGCGGGCCGACAGCAAAGTTGTCAAAGCTGACATCGAGCAGGTAGAGGGCAAACTCAAAGTCGTTGTTGGTGAGCTGCTCGGCAATGTCCATGAGCTGGCGTGCCAAATCTACCCTCTTCTCCCAGGGTGCGTTGTAGAAGCTCCACAGCTCCTCGCCCACGTAGTTGACAGCTACCATGCGCCCACACGCTCCCAGGTACTTGGGGAATGGCCACCCTTCGTCTGATGGAAAGCTCTGGGAAGGAGAAACAGATGACAACAGAAAACCTTGTTGAAAGAAATAAGAAAAACAGATAAGAGTAGGATTGAAGAAGGCTGTGTAATGTAGAGTTAGCTGAAAGAAAAACCAATAAAACCCCATTGGCTTTGAAAAGCAAATGCGAACATAAATAAGGAGAACCTTCACACTGTCAGAAAATATTTGTTTAACTTGCACAAAAAAACAGTTTGGAGACAAAGGAGGAAAAAAAAAACCCAATACATCAAACACAAAGTTGCTGTGTGCAGCCCTGGGTAATTTTTGATTCACAATTCTAAGCACAAGAGTTGAAAATCTGCCCGAGGATCACGTGAAACGAAGCCAGCACTGGGTATAACGGATTACATTTAATAAAAGAAACGAGCCAGTTTGTGTTAAAGCCCCACAGCTTTGCGCTGATGTACGCTGTTACACTCAGTGCTTCCAGAGAACTGATAGGAGGTGATTTGTGGTAGCAGCAGTTAGCAGGGAAGCCTTATGTGTTGTGATGCAGCAGCAGGACGATTTAAACTGCTGCATGATGATGGCTAACCGAGTAAATTCAGTGTGGGCATGCTGACAAGAAATCCCTGTGTATTACAAGGTTAAAACTGATAAATATAACAAGGTTATACCGCTAGTAGGGAGTGCACACAGTGCAGCACAAAACCATAATCTCTCAGCTTTACTTTGAGGTCAAACAAAAACATGCACCGTTGTCTGCAATCACTCAAAGCCAAGTGGACACACACAAGCACACCTTTTTCCCGTAGCCCACATGAGTTTCCCTTCAAGTGATCATCTTTTAGATGGACCAACCCCCCCGCCATAGGCCTCTATCTTTTACAATAAACCCCCAGCCATATGCTAGCTTAATGATAGCCCACATTTTCTATGTAACAAACCTCTCCACGGCTGCTGTTTCTGGCAGGCAGCCGCCGCACGGACAGAGAATCAGAAGTGCTCATGTTTCACAGCAGCCTCAGTAGCCCTCCCTTTCTGAAAGCCAATTGCGTCGGAGATATGACAGAACGCACCATGCCACTGCAGGTAAGGTAGGGAACTACTATGACTGTTATGTCTCACTTTACAATTGTTGTAACTTAATACTTCACCAGCTTTCATTTATGTAGAGATGGGCGGTTTTAAATATGCATGGCTGCTCTAACTCCCTTTAACAAATAACCTTAAAACATAAAATTGACCCTCCTCTCCCCAGCCACGCAGCTGCTTTATCTCAAAGACAGCAGCTGGACCTGTGCCAGATAGAGGCTGTGGCATTGAAGGTGACAAAACAAAATAATAAAACACGGCTTGATGAACCAATGGCTATGCAGCGATTTGACGGTTCACTTTTGCAGCATTAACTAGTGTTGAGACATTTGTTCTTAGACACTCCTGAAACTATGCTGCTCTTGAGCTCCTTTAATACATTCCTTGACTAGGCCATAATTTGCTATATGTATTAAAGACCAAAGTGAAGGCTAAGGATGCCTTGTAATGGGTCCTAGACTGGACAAGCAACCTTGGAATCATTTTAAGGATGAAAAATCAAGATCTTTATGCAACAATGAGTCACAACGTTTTTGCCTACAATCTACAGCAAAACAAAGAGGCGGACGTTTACAGTCTGCGGTGTAAATCTATCCCATAGGCGTATCTCCTGTTCCCATCCAAGAGGGCAGGACAATGATAAGTTGCATCCAATGCAGTCTTGGTTGAACCCATTTCCCTAAGGGGACCCAATCAATTGTGGGCCCGACAAAAGTCTGTCCAGGAAACTACTGGCTTCCAGCAGCCTGTCGGTCTGTGCCTGTCATCCTTAGACTTGGCTATGATTCACCCCAACTTCCCCAAAAACTCTTTGCTTAATAGCCTACCTCTATATTTTCTGATATAGCAGACTTGACACGAAGGGGAATCTGAGGAAGTAGATATGTCTCGAAAAGTGAGAAAAGGTTCCAGCTCACTGCACTCCCAAATACAGGCTGGGAAGGAGACAATCCCAGACTACAGAGATGTTGTGAGTCAATGGGCATTCCTAAATAAGAGATTTTAGGATTAGAGACTTTACAGGCTAAATACCTAAAATGGCTTACTAATTTCTGAAGTTGGTATAGACAGATTAGCTTGAAGCGGGATCATTTGGTGGTACATCCCTATTAGGCCCGCTTCCCTTTGACCCAGATTCAAACCTCCGATCGCTTTATGTTGCTGAAAACCTAAGCGGCTCTTGGTCTTGTTGACAAAACTTAGCCTGTCCAATTTTACGGCTAAACCTGCTTTGTAAAAACACCATCCTCCCTCACTCACCCCTTCAGGGCGGATGGATAAATGTAGGGAAGGGGGTGGTGGTGTGGAGACAGAAAGCAAAAGAATACGATGGAGACAGCAAAACAGAAGAGACAAACAGAGTGTCTTTCACTTCTCCGCTCCAGTAGACAGGAGGAATAAACCAGCAAAGACCTGCCTGCTAAACACATCTCTCTCTTTGTTGTCAGGTTGCAGCCTGAATGGGAGCACAAGTAGAGCGACGGCAGATGGAGGGGAGGGGGGGATGGCTGATGGGAGGGAGGAGAGGGATGAATGCCCAAAGGCTACTTTCAGACACTGTCAATGGCTGTTATGAGAACATCTTCGCGTCTGTCCGACCCTCGTCCGTGAGTCTTAACATAGATGGCGTTCATTCACTGCTCTGACAGGCTCATTGCACTGCGTCAATTACAGGCGGCTCAACAACTCATACCCATTTTATGAGCTTTCCATATTTAAAATTTCATATGCAATAAGTTTAAAAGGTGAGAACTACTGAACAGTGTAGGCAGACACATGGAAGTGGTCACATGAGCTTTGAATTCATACTCCTATTGCTGAGCTTGATAAATACTCCACGTGTCCTACGAATCATTCTCCCTTAGCGCTCTTTAAACGGTTACTGTGCAGAAGTCATTAACGTCCGCAATGAGGCATTGAGGTGAGGGGGGTGGACGAAATAAATTGGAAAGCTCAGCCTAATACTACATCCACTGCACTCTTAGCAGAATTGGGAGGTACTGTATGTGTGTGCGCGTGCTTGTATGTGTGGGGACTGCACAGGTAGTGAATTTTACCAGTCGTCTCTCGATGTTATGCCATTGAAAAAAATGCTGAGGGTGCAAAATTGCCAATGTCACATCTCAGCAACTTTTACTACTTTAAAAATGGTCTTATCACTTCTTGTTCCTGTCATTGGATAAAAAAAAAAAAAAAAATCCTTTTATCTTCTGCTTAGCAAAACCCTCAACTTAAAGAACCTGGCGCCAAATGCTCTTCTTATTTTCCGAACACATTTTTCTGCTACTCGTTCTCGCAGCGCTACAGAAATAATTGAGCGTGGCTCTGGGGACAATGAAAGCGAGGGTGGAAAACAGACCAAAACAGAATCGGTTCATTACAGACGACCTCACACTGACTTCTAGGCTCAAGTCTAACTAATCTAATCTTAAAGGTTGTGCTGGTGAACTACAGTACCATTGACGGGGGGGGGAGTGTTTGTGCTTTCCACTCTCCTCCTTGTAATACAACAGACACACTGGCAACCTCTTGGGGGAGAGATTGGAGTGGGCTGAAATGAAACAGGGCCACAGACAAATGGGCAGCCTCTGGAGAAGAGGATGAAACGAATGGAGCGAGAGGCACAGGAACACACACCTGCGTCCTGACATCTGCTGACAAAGACATGCCCTTCTACTGGGCCACTCAGGGGAGGGCATGTATGTGTGTGTGTGTGAGAGAGAGAGAGTTCGAAAGAGGCTCTTTGTGCGCGTTTGCATGTGTGTTTGTGTGAAACTGTATCCTAGTGCATGTGAATGAGAACATGCAACGTGACCAGGGCTGATAACAACCCTCTATTCAGAGGCCGAGTAAACATTAGCGACTCCCAAGATATAGCCTTGGCTGGTCCGCAAAGAACACTGGTCCATCAAACACACATGCACAGACACACACATCACAGTGTTTATGAATGCAAGATTTAAAGAGAACCAGTTGCCTTCATCCTGCAAACAGCTATTTACAGCAACAACGAAAAGGAAATTAGTAGTTTGCCACAGAGGTGTTTCATGTCTGCAGCTTGTTAAAGCCCTGAGCAGGGTGTGGTGTAAATTCTCAACATTTTCTGTCCTCAACTAAATCCCACCGCATCATAGCAAACAAGTCGGGACAGGACTAGTCAAGGTAAAAAGGTAAAGCGTGGCGGACTGACGCATTCAGTTAAACACAATAACAGCAACTAAAAAAAAAACTTTAAACCCTCATGTTCCAAAATGAACATTATTTAGCCTGTTTATCAAGTGGAGCTTATAGCATTAAGAAGGAGTGACATCTGCTCCACAAGGCTAAGGCTGCCAAGCAGGACTTGAAATGTCTTTTTTTCCCTCTGTATAGCTCTCCTGGTGACCTTGCGTGTCTGGAGGATGTGTGGTGAGCCCCGTGTGGAATTTTGCTGGCCATTTAAGTTTAAAATCCAGTTGGTTAGTTCGTAGCGAGAGCTAAGGCCCCACAGGGGAGCGGGCGCTAACTCCTCATCCTGGCACACATGGTGCTATCCCTTTCTTCTCTTTTGCTCTAGTCTCCTGCTGCTGCTTTTCCTGCTAACCCCGCTTCTCCCTCTCTCTTTGTTCCACCCCAAAAAACCTGCAATACAGGGCAGTGATGCTGTCGGTTCAAGACATGGGAAACAGGTAATGCCTAGTCAGAGCACCAGGCTGAGGAGAGAGTATGTGTGTCTGTCTGTAGAGGAGAAAGAAGAGTAGAGGGAGATGGAGACTGTATCTGAATTTAGCATAGGCCCGTCCTCTTTCTTTACCAGACATGCTGTTCAAAGAGTGCACAGTCTGTAGAGCTGGCAGCAGTCTTGGGAAATAGAAAAAGAAAAAAAAATTGAATGAAGACAAACTAGAAAGGACTGCTGTGTGCGTGTGTGCGCACACGCACTCATGCGTGCGTGTGTGTGCACACTGCGCTCAGGTGAGAAATCAAAACCAACGAGGTCAGGTAGATAGATCAAGTAAGACCACGTACAGTTGGTTTGTGCAACATGAAAGTGCGTGCACATGATTCAGTGAGCTCTGCCATGCAGTGATAGAAATGGGTTAGCTACGTCTTTGAGTTCTGCAGGCCTCTGCTCTATGGAGAGAGAATGGGAGCAGGAAGAGGAATGAGAGCCGAGTGCAGTGCAGCTCAGGGTTGCTAGTATACACTCCGCTGATAGCTGATAACCGGAACCCTTTGCCGACCTGAACCTGAGCCACTGCGCACAGAGCCACCTCATAAATCCTCACCACTGGAAGACGAGGAATGCATTAAGTCATAGGCAGTGGTGTTGACTCAGTCTAGGTGGTATTGCTGCCCACACGGCCGCGGAGGAACCCAAGTGAATCTTGGCCTTAGACCTGAGGGCTGTGGGTTTCAGGCCTACATCAAGGGATGGGTATTTCAGAACAGGCGCCAATTACTTTGGGGGCAGCCGAGGAAGTAGTGAGCAGGGAGACTGTTGTCACTGACCCTGCAGTCTAACATCTTTGCAGAATATGGCAAACCCCTAGATATTTATGGCTCCTTTCAAGGGGAAATTATATCCAATGCTCAACTAACATAATAAAAAGATGCCAGACTATGACTAGTTTCAAAACATCACCCCTTCCAGTTAAAATAAAGTTGTTTTAACAATTAAAAGGGTGACTTGGGTGAAACAAGCTGATGTGCAAAAGGCTATATTCTTGCGTGTAACGGAAGTCCTAGGCTTTTCACGGGACACGGCTGAATAAAGAACCACTTGTTCCCGATCCATGTTGGCCATCTTAAAAGGGGACTAGGGAGAGTTGTGAATGAGGGTTAGACTCTCCAGCATTGCAGAACTGAATCTTCAGGAGCTGGGCATGAGGTAGGTTGGAAGGCGGGCTGTAACAGTAGGAAGATGGGGGTGGGGGTTGAAGTCTAAAAAAGGAGCTTGTGGGTGGGATGAGTGAAGGAGTGTTGGGGGGGTTCAGCCACAGGCATTTACCTAACCAAACACAGCTGCCATGCATGTGTGTGTGTGTGTGTCTGTGTGTGTTTGGAGAACGGTAGAAAGAGAGAAAGGATTATGGTAACACAAGCGGCTGGCTCATTCAAATGGGGGAAAACACTACAAGGCTCACACAAACCCTCCACTCCCCTCTTCCTTCTCCCCTTTCCACCAGGGCCTCCATGGAGCGACGACAGCCAAAAGAGGGGAGTCAGGCCCAGATAACTCCCTGTCTTATCCTAACAGGATTCAGTCTGTACACAAAGGCCTATGAGAATAATGAAAGGGGGTTTGGGAGCACTTGAAGCAGGGTTAAGCAGCGTACACAACCTCTTCTCTTATGTGCTAAGAGCGTCACAATCCCCCAGACCCAAAAACAAAAGGTTGTAATCACAGACTAGCAACTTAAATACTATTTACCGGTGGACCTCAGCCACTGAGCCGGCCTTAGAGACAGAAGGCTCTCACATAAGCTGGGCTAGCATGCAGTGTCTGTGATTAAATGAAAAGAAATTAAACTAAAAACAAAACAGGCTTTGATCCTCTTTGTAAAGAGGCATGACCCAGAAAGCCAGACCATGAGATTGCAGAGTTTTTCCTGCAAAGACAATATAAGTGCTCAAACTCCGTGTATCCTGTCAGAACATGACCATGTGGGCAATAAGGAGTTCTTTTTAAATTATACAATATTGTAGAGATTTTGTGACCACTACATCCAGTTCAGCTTGCAAAAGTCTCATTTCTTTGTTTTTATATTTGAACAGAAAACCTTTTTATTAGTTTTATGCAATTCAATATTGCCATCAACTCCATGCATAGCCTCCGACACGGTCTTAAAATGACAGAATACATTTAATCTTAATAAAAAAGGTTTATTGCAGGGCTGTTTTATTGCAATGCATTAGATTGTGAAGGTTTTCCTGTTTTTCTGATTTTTAAAAATGGCTATTTTATTCGCCAAGCTAAAGATAATTGCTTGGGTGTTACAGATAAACTAATTTCTTTTTAGGGATTGTTGTTTGTCCAGCCGCTTTGTTTAATATAAAACATGTCAACACCAATTCACTATAATATTTCTTTTAAATGATATAGTTATACGATTGTCTAACTCCTGCAGGTGTAGGCAGGTTGCACATCTACTTATGATCTGGTTAAATTCATTGTCATATCACAAAAATATATCAAGTTGCAGTTTCTCACAGTCAAATTACCACCTTTGCCTTACTTTGTGCCAAGAGGAACTCAAAATTTTACTATTTACTTTGGCTTAGCTTCCCAAAGTGGATGAGCATCGTAATAGATTATGCACAGCCTCATTAAATCAACAGCATACCAAAGAGGCATCCCCCCCATTTTAAAGATTCAAACAAGCTGCTAGTGTGTTTGCTCAAAGTGCTGTGAATGTTTACTTTCACATTTGCATTCAAATGCAGCTGTCAAAAATCTTAGGAGGAATAGGCGATAAGGTCATCCATCTAATCTCTCTCATCCGTCGCTTCTCCGATTTAGTATCCGTGTCAAGTCGCCCGTGTTCTGGGGAAAACAGGCGGGGTTGCGTGAGCAGTTCATGCCTTCTGACGAGCATGTCTTCTGTGTGTCAGGTGAGGACGGTGTGTTGAATGTGGAAGGTGGGGAGAGGCGTTAATAAAAAAAATAATAAAAAAGTAAGACAGAGGGGTGTCTGGGAGAGCACAGATTTGAGTCTGGAGGAAACGACTGAGTTAACCCCACAGCCCTGTCACATCCTATTCTCAGCTTCACTGAGCAAGACAGGGCTGAGGACCAAAAAGGGTGCAAGTACAGTCACATGCTCCTGGCTAACTCACAGAGCTTAATGATATGGAAGGGAGGAATAGGCTAAATCGAACTAATTTAAGGTTGGGCCAGATGTACTCCATCAAACACAACCATCTCCTGATGAATCAGTGACTCATCTAGCCGGAAGGAGAGAAGCCAAGGATGGCAAATAAGCTTCCAGCCGGGGAAAAGGAGAAGAATGCATTTACCTCTCATTTGACAGGTTACTGGTGAAAATTAAAACAGTATCAAGTAATTTCTCTGGTTGGCAGAGACAACACAAGTAGATTTATCACAGTAACAGAAAAACCTTTCCGGGCCAACTTATCTGTGAAATCTAAATAAAAAAATGAAAATAAAAAAAAGGTCCAATATTGTGTGGCCAGGTTAGCTGAAAACACAGAAGAAGTTGAATTGAATACAACTACCTTCAGTTCGTAAAGTAATAGCGTGGGAGACAGAGACTGCTGGACCTGCAAGAGATGTGACCCATGGCCAGAATATCATAGTTCATAAAAATGGCAGCCGTGATGATACAGACATTACATACACAAGACGTGTGTAACTCCGCTGACCCCGCCATTTGACCGTGCTGGACCCAGTCATAATGAGTCAGCCGTCTCTCTGCGAGTATGTCCATCGCACTCCCTGGCTCTTCACACACCACACCCACACACCACACACACAAACCCACAACACACACACACACCACACACACACACACACCACACACACACACACACACACACACACACACACACACACACACACACACACACACACACACACACACACACACACACACACACACACACACACACACACACACACACACACACACACACACACACACACACACACACACACACACACACACACCACACACACACACACACCACCACACACCACCACCACACACACACACACACACACACACACACACACACACGTTACGGCTGTATGTATACAACTTCAACATAAGAACAATGTTTCATAATATGGACGTGAAAGCAGTTATAAATAGCCTATGGGACAATAAAATTTATTTTGGTTAAAATTGACAAATAATCGTGATCACAGTGTTGATCAAATTAATCGTGATTATCATTTTGGCCATAATCGTGCAGCCCTAGTATGGATCACTGCAAAAGGATTTTCTCGTTTGGCTGTCGTCATTTTGCCTTCCAAAAATATTTATTCCCCAAAGGCAAATTGTCTTCAATGTGACACAGGAGTGGGGATGGTGCGTGTGTGTGTTTGTGTGTGTGAACGCTTGTTTACCACGAAGCAAACAGACAACGCATTGTTGGACAGACCCGAAACAACACAGCAGATTGTTTCCCACTGACAAAGAAGGTCTAGTTTCTCATAGTGAAACGGGGCCGATTTACTGCCTGTGGCTTCAAAAGACTGGAAACATAAGCCATTGTGGGAGAAAGTGCAGCTCACTGAGCAGACGGCAGAATTGTTGACATTATTCTACTGTACAGAGGAAAGAGACCCAAAATCCACAGCACTGTCAACCAATGACCATAAGAAAATTATTTACACCAAATATAGAACATTTTAAAATCATACACCCAGTAATACTGGCCTATCCAACTTACTGAAGAGGTGACTACAACCATAGATATAGTGCTATATCCATGACTACAACCTTGCAAAATGAAACATTGCTCTAGGCCTGACAACAAGGCAGCATGATAAATAGTTGAAATACGGATCAGGTTTCATTAAATTACTGGTCATAAAGCTCAGCCCACATTCCTCTACCTTTTGTTAAAACCAGTCCCCACGCAGTAGCGCTCACCTCTGACAAAAAAAAAAGGAGACCAAGGTGTTTTAGTACAGCACGTCTCCTATTCAATCTCTATAGACGCAATTAATTCTTTATGGTCTACTGCTGCCCAACCTCGTGTATAGGGTCTCTCGGTCTCTCAGCACATTTTCTCCTCATCTTTTGAGTTCAGTGATGCTGATGAACAGTCAAGGCACTGCGAGCCTCTGAGATGTCTGGCACATTTCCTTTGTATACTGCCCATTCAAACAATTCAACTACAACCTGTTCCCACTTTTCTGGTGCACACGCACCCTATAGGTCTTTCTTATATTTGCCGCAGGTCACAAGTTCAGCATGAGATCAACAATTTATGAGAGAGACGTGTACGCATTATGCATTATGTGTTGGTGTGCAAGATAAGGATTGTGTGTGTGTGTGTGTGTGTGTGGGGAGCGTGCACAAGCAGACTGGAATAATATAGGAGCAAATGACAGACAGAAGAACAACAAATTGAGAAAGAAAAATGGAGAAAGGGAAAGGAGGGGGAGTGCAAGCGAACACACAAGGCTAATCAGATTTTATAGATTGACCGGACTAAAAGGCTGATCTCGCCTTTTGTCCTCTGAAATGCCTGGAGGTGTCCGGTCTTATGTCTGGGGGGGTCTGTCTTGAAGGTCAGCTAAGTTATTGAATGTCTACATGGGCCATGACTATTGTTGTTCTGACTAGGCCAATGCTGGATTGGAATTGAAATTGATTGGCCGATTCAAAATCATTGAGGGAAAAGGAAAGGGACATATGTTATAACGTTTGCTTTGACATGCAGGATGACAGAATAGAGATGAGTCGTAGTTTTACACCTAACCTGGTGTCAAACCAAGACAAGTTAAACAGGCCCACTTTTGATTTTGGCAGCATGTACCAGTTACTCTATGTCCAATTAAATATTTCTAATATGGCAGCACAATATTATAATTAGACCAACTGTTAGGCAAATTTCAAAAATGCAGTGTTCAACCTGTCACAGTAGCATCAAAACTAAAGGCTTAAAGCAACAATGTCTTTGGTTTTTGTCAGTTCATCAAGTTTTAAAAATGTAATTTAAATCTTGGTTCTAGGTCAAAACTTTTAAAAAAAGCTTTTATTTTGGAAGAAAATTGTTACCAATTCCACTTAGCAGCCTGTAAGAGATCCCTCCCCGTGCTGTCTCCCACAAATGAAGAAAATCCATTGGACATAGACGTATATTCGAATTAAAAACAACTTGGACCATTTACAGATGCATTCTTCAATAATTCAACACTGCCCTACATATAGTGTTAAATATGCAGTATTGCCGCCAGCCAAAATGTCTTATCTTTTGGGAGGCCACAGCTCTTAAACCCTTCTATAATCAAGCAGGGGAATATTTGTGCACCACATGGCGGACGCGTAGTCTCGGTGTAGCCTAGAGTTGAGGGGAGGGCGTAATGGCTCGTCTCAGATGTATGGAAGAGGAAGGACAAGGAGGATTTCCCACCCTGTAATTTACTGGGAGCTTTGTGGGCCAACACCCTGGCTTGATGTGTACTGATGCTCGTATCCTCTTTGTAGCAAAGGTAATCCAGGAGCTGGGCCTTATCAACAACTCTGAAAACACCCGGTGCCACAGATCAGCTGACAGACCTCTTTATCGAGATGCAATATCTTCTTAAAAAGACAGTCATAGACACACACACAGACACACACACACAGTTAAAAACAGACACAGTACCTGTAGTACGAGCGGTTCCGGGTTGAATGCCAGGGTCATCAGCAGCTGCATTCTCTCCGTGTCTTTGAGGTTCTTTAGCAGAAAGCTGCCTGAGTCTTTGGTCTCTGCATACCTGCGGACCACGCGGTCCAGCAGCCTCTGTGAGGGGCAGTGCACCAGGTCTGACCAGCCCTCCACCACCTCTGGAGTAAGCAGGCGTACATCACCGTTGATCCGGGCAAATTCAGTCTTGTACATCGCCTGGATGAGGTCACAGCGCGGCCGGCCTGTGGCCCTCTTGCAGATTTTCTGGTCTATCTCAGCCAGCTCCTGATTGGAGCCGAGCCGTTTCAGCACTACACGACGGGTGCCCTCCCTGGGCTCACCGTACTGAGCAAAGTAAACATTCTTGACATTGAAAACGTCTAGGAATCGCAGGCGTCCCCAGGTTTCAAAGGAAACCTGGCCATTCATGAACTTGCGGCACCAGCTGGTGCCAAAGCAGGCGGGACACTTGTTGAGGTTGATGAAGCGTCTGTCGGTGAGCTCATTCTTCTGGAAGGAGGCAAACAGGCTGTGGGTGTTCATCAACAAGATGACAAACAACCCAACAACCAGTAAGAGCTTCAGACAGCGGTACAGGCGGCCAAGTTTGAGAGGCAGGAAGCGCAGCATGATGGGGACAAGGCAGGGGCGGGGAGGGGGTTCTTGAGGGATAGGGAGGAGGAGGACGAGGAGGAGAGGTATCGAGATGATCGTCAGGGATCTGACCTCAATGCCTCTCCGTCATGATGTACCGGGGTAGCTTCTAGAGCAGCAGGCAGGGGCGAGGTTGGCACAGCTGCCCCGTGCCAGTCTCTGGCAGAGGCCAGTGAGTCATGTTCTCCCTTCTTGTCGTTTGTGTGCAACCTCGAGCCAGCAGGCCTGAAATCAAGCAAAGAAATAGAGATTGGGGAACTCATTACATCAGAGAAAATCAAAAAGCTACATTTCATAACACGGAAAACATGCAGTGGAAAAGGTTGATCTAACAGTCAACGGAACTTCCTAGGGAGTTAAGTGCTTGCGTTTCATTTTTTTTTTTGCACTCAGTTTTTAAAACTTTCTTGGCAGCAATAGAGGCAGTGAGGTAGAAATCAGGTTTAGGTCACTTCCACATTTTTTT
>NC_045754.1:11187362-11192640 GCF_008692095.1 Etheostoma spectabile | reverse complement strand
TTTTTTTACAGTCTGGGACTGACAAGTCAGATCGCCGGTTTAATGATTGGTTGCCGCAGGATGACATCGGGTTTCGTTTCTCATAAAGTTGAATCTGACATTTTGCTACAGGCCACTGCATTTTCTCCTGGTTTTATTCAAAATGAATGGGAAGACTTGCGAACGACTTCCTCTGTATGTGAATGCAAGTGCTAACGTACAATACCTCTCAGAAAACCAAAAAAGCACTTTCTCTGGCATCTGAAATTGTCTCACAATTTTTAATTGCTTAGGTTGTTTGAGAGATTTCATTACTTTTTAAAAACAAATGAGATTGGCCCACAGCCAAATCAATGACCCTGTCTGTGTGTCTGTTTGAGTTCTCTCTTCATTTCTTATATACTCCCCAAAATATAAGCAAGCCAAATAAAAGTAAAAGTCGGAAAATGTGCAACATCCTCTCCTTGTATAAATAAAATGTGCTGCCTAGCGAGGACGATTACTCAGGGCTCTTTCTTTGCCGCCACAAAAGTACCATCACTTTTCTTTCAATGCACAGCAAAATAAGACGCCGTCTGCATACCGCAACAGTTACACCCAGCTCAGAAATCTGAGCTTCTTGCTTCAAATGGAGAAATCTCCCTTTGCATTGTGAAGAGAGCCATGCTGTGCGTAATTTAACCTTTGATCAGAGTTGCCCTGCTTCATTTTAATCAAGCTTTGAAGTTATTTCTTTGAAAATGGTTGGTGTCACTAAAATAACGTCTGTAGTTGAGGGGGTGAGAGAGAATCTGCGAATACCTCCATTAGGCATGATGTCAGCAGAGAAGGGAACGTTGAGAACGAAGCAAGGAAGAAGGACGACAATATGGGCTTACAGTACACAGAATGGTTTCAGGGGGCTCACGAGCTCCACGTAGTCTGCCCGTGATGAAGCCATGTTAGACCCTCTCAATCAGCTTTTAAGCAATGAGTTTTTTTTTTTAATCTTATAAGTCGCTTTACGAAAGACAATGACTCAGGCCATGCAAATTAGCCATCCTCAATTAAAGCTCATTAGGACATGCCTATTAGGACAGCTGACTTGAGAGGGCATGGGTAACGAGAAGGCACACTAGTGTGATTAGCGTGTGTGTCGATGGGTTCCTTGCATTTTGTTTTCAGATCGAAGTGGCTGGGATCTGGAAAGACACGGGGGCTCGAGGCGGCTACGAGAGCGCTGGTTGTGTGACAGGTGCGGTTGTGAGAGATGTGCGGCTGTGGTGTGTCAGATAAGAAGCTGAATACACTAGTTCTTACCTCACACAACTGTCTGAAAATATCTTGAGCAGATCAGGCCAACATCCCTAACGTATACCGGTACATAGACCATATCCAAATAGGGGAACTACAAGCAGCTGCACTACATATACATATATACATATACATACATACACACATATATATACATACATACACACATATATATATATATATACATATATACATACATATATATATATATACATTAAGTATATATATATATATACATATACATATACATACACACAAATATATATATACAATTACATACAAATATATATATATCTATATATATATACTATATATATATTATATAAATACATATACTACACACATATTATATATTATTACACTATATATTATCTAAATTAAATTATAATATCTTATATATATATATTATATATATATCATATATACATAACATATATATATATTATATATATCACTATACAGATACATATATTATTATATATTACATATATAATATATACATATATATATATATACTACATAACATATACTATATATACACACATACATCTATCCTTATATATATATATATATACATAATACATATACATATAATACAATACAATATATATATACAATATACATATAATTATAAATAACATATATATATACATATATATATAATATACATATATATATATACATCTATATATATATATATATAGACATATATATACATATTATATCTATATATATATATATATATACACATATATATATATATAACATATACACACACACACACACACACACACACTATTCTCACACACACATATACAACTGTAATGTGACTCAAAAGTAAGCATAACTTTTCTTCATTGTAGCATAAAGAAGATAGGGATAATAAAAGTTACTTTACATTTATAAAATAGAAGCAATCTAAATCTTTTTGAATTATGTATTAAACGAATTAGTACTGTAAATCGTAATGGCATATTCATTTTTTTTTATTATATAATGAACAGCCCAATATTAAAATGGTAAAGGTAGGCTTGCAAATGAAATTATTAGAGGACACATTTTGAATATACTACTTCATGCCCTCATTAATCTGAGATATATATTTTAGAAGCTAAAAAAAAAAAAAAAAAAAAACAGTACAAAAAAGGTAATTCTTTGTGCATTTAGTATGAAACAACATTTTAGTGGGCAAGCTAAATAAAAGAAAACTGTAGGTCCACATCGCGCTGACAAAAATGCCTCCAGTGTTGAAATAAATGAACAATAACCAAGTAGGCCTAACCTCTCAGCCGACCCAATGAGAACGCGCTCAAAAGAACGCCAACGCAACAATTTAAAAGTGTCTGGGAAGAATTCATTCAAATTCTACAAGAGAATCATATCATAAAATGGAAAAAAAAGAAGGATTGGGAGATGGGAAATAAAGAAACAAAGTCTGCTCAAAGAACCCCCCAAAAACAACAACTTCAATAGGAGCCAAAAAGGAAGGATGTTTGCCTTGTGCCTTCTACTACAGGAAGCTGATTGCTTGAGGGGGAAAAAAAACGGAGTATCCCGTCGCTATAAGATCTCAGTTCAAGTGCTCTTTAGCATCTAACGCAGGCAGATGTAACATAACGTTAACCAGGACGAGAAGATGATCGCCCCTTCGTCCTACAGAGAAAGCAACAGAGAGCTAGGGCAAGCCCCGAACAAGACCTGGACACCGTGGAGTGCTGAGAGTCATGAGCTGGTGGCTGAAACACAGGGAGAATCCAGAGCTCCTTCCTCCTCTCCAGAGAAATGGTTAGGCCTCAATTACCTTTGGAGCGTTACATGGATTATGTCAATGACCGTACTAATTGCTGAAGTGAAAGGATAAGCCACACACACTTAATTTAGTTTCTGGTAATGAGAGACAACCAAAGTGTTGAAATGCATAAAATGTTGACAATGAAATTCACAAATCTGCCACCAATGGCTTATCCTTGATCCTGCACTTTAGTTGATCATGAAGCAGAAGAGTATAAGAATGGAAATACAGTTTTCATAGCCTGCTGCTGCTGCTACACGTAGAGTAATAGCGTGAATAAGACAAACACATTCAGTTTTATTGGAAGAATGAGTGGTATTTTTCCCCTGGATATTTTTCCCCTGGTAATTAACTCGCTAGACTTTTGATTTTGACTTGAATTTTACACCTGCAAAATATTAGATAAATGAAATAAAAAAAACAGGACAGGCAGAGAAAAAAAAAGCAGACTGTATCAAGCTCAAGGTTGCATACTTAGGTTTTTGACAAGGGTAAAGTTCACTCCAAGCTCTAAATTAAAGCAAGATGCTTTGTATTCTAACACAGATGTTACCCACCGGCACAGAACGGCAGTGAAATTCAAAGCAGGGTTTTATTTTGGATAAACCTCATTGTGCCCACCAAAAACAAATGTTTAAATCAGCCGCTCTCCTCCATTCCTACCCCACGATGCCTCTGCTCCCTCTGCATTCTGCGAGAAAGAGGGATGCACAATACCATGAGGAAAAACCCTGTTTAGAGTGAGCACCAAATTACCTCTCATGTTACACAGCCACTGCCAAAACTGGGGTAATAAAGTTTTTCAGCGTGCTCCGTCTACAAAGTACTGTGGTGAGTGCTCCAAAAGAGAGGCAAAGAAAAGAGGACAAATCAAAGGATGCCTGACTCCTCATGCATGGGAGATGAGTCTCGCATTCAAAATGTTCCAAGTTTGGCAGATGTTAAGAGCCGCAAAACGGCTCATTACTGGGACAGAAAGGGCGCAAGATAAAGCAATAGGCCCCATTTTTAAAACTTTTAAAGCTTAAAAACAGAATGACAAAAGGTCGACAGAGGAATAGGACATCGTAATATCCTAATAGTTCAACTATTATTAAAACTTAGATTTTTACAGAACAACCCAGATAAGAAAGAAGGGGTTGAAAAAGAAAATGTCCATCTTGAACAATCTTTTCCACAGCTCATTGTGTAAAGCTGGTCTCTGATAATGGTGTACGAGGGCAAAGCTACTCTCGGGCTAACCCATTTCCTTCGCTGCACCCGAGGCTAAACTTCATTATGATATAATGAAGTCAAGCCACACATGAACATGCTTGATTAATTCCACTGGAAATGCAAAAAGTGAGTGCAAAGAAAAAGTGTTGAAAAGGACTGGAATTCAGTAGATGGGTTGGAAAAATAGAAAGAAATAGAGAGAAAAAAAATACAACCGATATATAGCTAATGGAGAGTGAGGTGAGAGAAACTGAGTTATTGCTCTTGTGATGGAAATTAATGGAAAGAGATCACTAAAATGCATAGCAGTTCTCTCACTCTGAATAGATGCACACATACACACATGAACATGTCTGCCCACGGTGAACACCTGAATTACCACCAAGCCCTACTCAAAGCAAAAGGAAAAAAAAGGAAAAGCCCCCCGCCCCCTTCATTGCAATGTGCGGTTCTAGCTGGAGAGAGGAACTACTGTTGCCAAGGTTATCGACTGAGGAAGTCAATAATGTTTGATCAAAAAAAACATTCAGCCACAGCCGGATTGTCTTAGTACTGCAAACACGTAGACAGTGATGGATAGATAAAAATGACAGTAACATTTGCATCCCTAATGGAAAATGGACTCCTCAGAATACAAGCACCAATTAGCAGTATCGCCACATGGACATTAGTCCATTCATCTCTGGCGCAAACCAAACTGTAGAGGTTTTAATGACGATATCAAATGGTATCTGCTTTGCACAAAACTGATGCAGCAGAAGAAGACTTGCTCTCGATTCTTCAACTGATAACATGTTTTTGTTTAATTTAAACAGCTGCACATGTGCACGAGCCAGCATCCCACTGAAGAAGTTTGAAAAGTTGTCATACATATGACATCTCATGTTAATGCCATTACGAAACAAGTGATCATCCCAGCGAAGCTACACTAGGACTGATTAAACAAGCTGTCAAAACAAGCTTCGCTTTAAACAAATGGGAAATATGTTTGGGGGGGGG
>NC_045754.1:11186787-11187352 GCF_008692095.1 Etheostoma spectabile | reverse complement strand
GGGGGGGGGGGAGATGAAAATTAATTACTTGACAGACATGTTATTTAATTTAAGGTCACTCCTGACGTAGCCCATCTGTTGTAAAAGATGCTTTATCCAAGTTGGATTTGGGGAGTTTTGAGGTCAAAAACTAAAATATACTGCCCCCGTGGGAGCTTTTAGGCTACAATTACAAGCCGTTCCCCTGCTGAGCACTGACAAACATTCAAATCAACCACCAGCAGAAAGTCTTCCGTGTATGACTTTCTACTTTCATAGTTCCCTGTCGACTAACCTTGCAGACAAGCTCCACAATTAGTCTCCTGTTATGGGAAAAATTAAAATCGAAACAGCCTGTTCTATTCATTAGACTGTAAAAATAAATTCCTAAGGACTTATTGTAGACTTTCTCCGAACAGTTGTGGTAATCTATTTTTCCTTTGAAGGAATCAAGGGCAGAAGTTTGCAAAGAGCGTTCAATCACAGAAGTCTAATAGTCAAGTCAGTATAGCTATTATTGCAGATTACACTTGTTTTCAACGTCTGAGCCTGTCTGTCTGTCTGACTGTCTGTCTGACTGTCTGTC
>NC_045754.1:11176798-11186777 GCF_008692095.1 Etheostoma spectabile | reverse complement strand
GTCTGACTGTCTGTCTGACTGTCTGACTGACTGTCTGACTGTCTGTCTGACTGTCTGTCTGCCATATCAATTCAAATCAAGCTGGCCTCGTTGAGGTATATTAATCTGAGTAGTCAAAAACTACAGTACTAAGTAAATAGGAAGCAATGCAAAAACATGTTTTGTTGCAGAAACACTGAACAAACAATTTTTAAAAAAAATGTTAATGATGTCTCAAGCTAATAAATACCTTCTTAGGGTTAGGGTTACACCTGTGATGGGCATGACTAATCTCTAATGAAAGAAAAAAAACTACAGACAAGACAATGCGACTAATTATAGGACAGGTAACGTACTAAACGCTCAGTTTGAGATGCCCCAGATAGTTGTGTTGTAACAAATAACGTCCCCAGCTCCTCGAGTAGTGGTAATAATAAACCTCCTGTCCCATGTGGGCATCTGATAAGAGAGTCTGTTTCTAAAAAGAAAATAACGAATGTCGAATGTAACTTTGTCTTATCATTTCATTGTGTCTGGTGGTAGCAAAGCGCGTGTCCGTACGTTAGTAACGTTACATACTATAAATAAATAAAAAAAAATTGTTAGAGTTTTTGTTTTGTTTTTTAGCCAAGCGGAAGCTGCAAGATTTTCTTAAAAAAAACAAACAAAACAAAAAAACACACTGTGCCAATTCATATAATTAAAGAATTAGTTCAATACAAAGAGAAGAAGAAAAACATGTGAAACAAACCTGTATGCCTTCCCTCTCCGGTTGTGTGGTAGTGTAATGCTTAGCGCTCAGTTGAAATCATTCTTTAAAGTTGCGGCTACTTACGAGGCGGTCGGCGGATACTTCAAGTCACCGCCGAGAATAACTACCGACGGTAACCGACAACAACAGCCTTTACAAAGACCGACGGGGAGCTCTAGAAAGCAAACTCACAAGGGCTTCCCATTTCTAGCTCCTAGGTATTTAGCCAGTTAGCCTGCTAGCTGCTGAAATAAACAGTTGGGATGTCGAGTCTTAACTCTTCATTTACCGGATCTTTCCGACTGGACGACGCGGTCCTCTTCACAAAGGACAACCGCGTCCGTGCTGTGCATTAACGTCCATATCTGCCCGCTTATCAGAGGTCCCTTTGTGGTCACGGAATTGCCTCTTTTCTTCTTCTCCCATGAAGCGGTTCACTCCTCTCCAACACCACAATGGGTTCTGTATCGACTCTTTTCAACACCAGCCTCTTTAACCTTTACGACACCCGCTGTCTGTTTACGGCAGTGGTTGCTAAGCGAGTATTCTAATATTGTCTTGTCTGGAACACCGCCCCCCAGTGCAAAGTGCCTCCGTCAGCCTAAAATTTACTTTTGATGGACGATACCATAACATAATCTGTAAAATAAACGTCATCTGAGATTACCATGCAGTGCAACTTCATGTGATGGAAAGAATGGGAAACGGAATCGCTAATGGAGGTCTAAACATGTTATTAGGCTATATGGTGTACAAAATGTTAAATGTACTGAATCCTGGTTATGACGAGACCACCCTGCAAAAATAAAGTGATTAAGACAAAGGGGATGCAAAGATAACTGTTCATGAATATGTAATTAGGTTGTGGGCCCACAAAAGCAGCCCCTGGTTTTCTTTATCAGATAACGTAATCAGTTGGAAAGTTAGACTTGTCAATACACCATGTAATAGGACCTGTGGGCCTTTTTCAACCGTGTTAAATTCAGTTTTAATTTCACATCCTCGGGGACACATAGGCGACAGGCATTTAAAGGTGTTTACGTCTTTATCGTTTTTGTATTACAATCAAAGTAGCCTACATTAAAGATCACAATAAGTCATTACAACCAAAAGACTATTCAATTAATTAATTGCTAATTAATTTAGGCTCATCATGACTGATTCGAAGGGACAGAGATTGGAGATGACTGTCCCAGCCTCTCGCAGTAGGCTCCTACCTGGTCCACGTGCATTAGTTTGCATGCACTGCCATCTGCTGGAAAATTAGAGGCTGACACCCAAACTGTGATGCATTTAAGTGCATTGGGAAATACTACACTTCTTTTAAAGCAAAGTAAATATGTAGCGACATAAGTCCGTGTCAGTAGTTGCTTTTACGTGGCTAACAGGCTACAATTTGTCTTTCTAAAACCATGATTAGACCATGGTTAGACCCTGTCCAGTTATTATTTCCAGTTATTAGGCCATTTTGTAACTTAGACTACGTTTCATTGCTCTTGGATTTTATTTGCAGCACGCTGTATACACATTTGTTGCATTGCACTGGGGGCAAAATTGCTTTGTATCTCATTGCTTATGTCAAATAAAATGGTCACCAAATATCTCAATTATGCCCCACGCGTAAAAGAGAAAAAAGAGATGTCCCATCAACTGTAAAGGTAGCATGGGTTCACGAGCTGTTGCTGATGCGGATGTGCGGATGTTGCTGCTGATTGGAACCGTAGTACAACAGTTTCCGAAAAGTTTGACTTCGGCTTTGAAGATGTCGGGCAAACAGGACAAGAGTGCAAAATTGGGACTCGCAGTAATTGGCTTAACACTTGTAACCATTCTCACTGTGTGGAAGTTAAAACGGTTTAAATACAGACTTATAAATGAAACTGGCGGTGCTATGTTTTATGGTAAGTAGACTTCGCAAATGCCAAGAGTGTAACGTTAGATTACGGAAGCCGTTTATCAACACTTCCTGAACTCAACAGTCATTAGTGTAAGGATATATAATAATGTTGCTCAAATAAAGCCAATTTTGGTCACAATTTGTCGAATTCGTATATTTGACTCATGCAATATTTTAAAAGTTTGCAGCCATTTTTTTTATTTCTATGGTTTCATCAGTATAGCAACATGTAATATCAATTGTTTTCCTATGTGTGGCAGGATACATTTGCAACCTTATTGTCTGCTTCTTGTCTTTTAGCTTTGTTTGGGACTGTTATAATAAGTTATGTTGTAGTTTTTTGGGACTGTTATAATAAGTTATGTTGTTGTTTGGGTTACTGTATTAGCTGCATAATGATCTATTTACTTCTTGAACATATTTGTCAATTTTTTGACCGTTTTCACTCCAGCAGCTTTGTCTTTCTTTACTCTTCTGAAGGCATGCTTGTGGGTTTAACAGTGAGGTGCTTGTCATCTGACCGGGGACGTCATGTGGACGATATGGAAACTGTGTGCATTTGTAGTGGTCTTAACAGCACTCCTCACACCTTGATGGTCAACATCACATCACACTTTCACTGTTTTAGACATGTTGGGAAAGTCAACCAACGATGCCCATCGATCTCAACCCCTCATACGGTAACTATGTCAATTGGATTTGACCTGCATTTCAAATACATGTTACAAAGGTGAATTATTAGCATTGATAGTGGCTGCATGTTGTGACACAACATAGCCTGTAATGGGAAGTTATACAACCTGAATATCATAATTGCGGTGTGCAAACAATGCCCCGTACAGGATGCTTTTTCCCCCAAATGGTAGTTAGCTCAGTAGTTTTTTTTAATTCTATATATATTTCATTAGTCACACCTATATTTTGTCCCTTGTGTATGCTGGGTGTTTACAACAAAAGTCTCCTCTAATGGTGAATGGGGCTTAGTTATTGGTTTTCCTCAAATTTACTTGCATGGTCTGTTTGTTGTTAGGGAAGCAAGAGACTGGTGCTACAGAGAGAAAAGGCCAACAGGAGCTATTTAACCAATTTGAAGGATTTATTAAGGAACAGGTTGGGGAGATTACATTTTTGGTGTGGTGCAGACAAAGAAATTAGACAGCTAAACCCAGAAACCAATACACAGACTCTAGTAGAGTAGATAAAACAGAAAAGGTCTGATACATGAACACAAAAAGGCTTTTCTATATACTTACTTTTTTTTTTTAAAAGTATGTTCTTGCACAACTGCAAACATAAACTGTAAATACAATTAGGAAAAAGAAATGTATTTTTTTTTTAAATGTGGGTTCTATTCAAGACATTGTGTCTTTGAATGCATAATTTCCATTATGAGATACTCTTAAAGTAATATTGGTGATGCTCTGCACTGCAGGTAAGATGTGAGATTGAGTTATGTAATTCCAACAGGCACTGAAGCTTTTTCCTCTTAGATAGAGATAGCCATCACAACCTGTCACACAGCACACTAATGGATGTAATGGATGGAAATATCTCCCATCTGTTGTAAAGTGAGAGGAACTGTGATACTGCAAACAAAAATTCCAAATCACAAAATGCTGTGTGTACTGTATATCAACGAGTTTTGTTAATGCAGTAGAGATGCACTGCTGCTTGTGATTTGATGCTGAAAGTTTAATTAGCAAGTTTATCATTCTCACATAAAAAGTCTCAGAAGTGAATTTAGTAATGAAATAGCAGACAAACAATGTATAAAGCTTCCAGTTGTAGTTCCAATGAGACAACCTGTAGACGAAGTGGGAAACGTTCTCTAGTGTTTGAGTGATTGGGAGGGCCTGCTGTCAATATGGGTTATTACCCAGTGTGTTTTGTTGAATGGTCTCAATGTTTTATTTCATGTAAATGCTAGTTTACTAGAGGAGTAACGTAGTATTTGAAGTAATGCATGAAGTGTGCATTTAGTTTTCATGCTTATTGTGTTTCCATAACAATGTTAGTGAGTACATCTACTGACCATAATAGTGGAGTGTGATGTGTAAGATGACAAAGCAGAGGTTAAGTCATGTGTTATGGTTGTAAAAAACAGTGGCTGTACATCTCGCCAAGTGCAAACCAGTGTAGTAAGCATTATAAATTGTTGGGAAGGGTCATGCTTTCTTCCCAGTCATTTTGGAGGGTCATAGAAAAATCTACTGCCGGTGAAGGGAGGGTCAAGTCGATTTTGACTAAAGATCCCAATCCTCCGGCAGCCCCTTTTGCTAAAAAAAACAAACCTGTCTTAAAGTAGAAGAGCCTAAGCCTTGACATTGGCCCTTTGCTATTACTATTACTGGTGTCTGGCTTGCTTTCATATTTCTAGCAGTGCCATCAGAGAGATTTGTCATATCAAAGTAACCGACCAATGATCCAGGGATTCAACCACACGATGGTGAACAAGCATGAGAAAATGTGGAATGAGCATATTTGAAAATGTATTTCTTAATCTCAGAGTGATATTTCAACCCGAGAGAAAGGGGGGGAAAAGCGAACCTTGCAAATCATCCAGGCCAAGTGTAACTCTTTGCTAATGGCTTGGACTCTTTGGCCCCTTTGAATGCTTGGGTCTCATTAGCAATCCAGCAGAGGCTACCACAAAGGCCATTACATCGGTTGGACCATTCTGTGTAGCGTTCATGCCATTAAGCCTGATACATATGGGGACCCTAGCAGGGGGAGATAAGAATTGCATTGCATTACTGAGTCCATTATGTGCCACTGGGGAGTAAAGCATTAAAGTTTGTGGTCTGATTAAATTTAGTGCTGCTAAGCTCAAGAGGCAATTAGTGTATACAACACACCTCCATCCTCAACTCTGTGGTGCAGGTGGCCCTCAGAATAAAACCACTAGCATATGCATAATTTATTGATTACAGTGTCTGTATTAGTCTCTGCTATACCATTTTGTATTTGTCATGTGCAGCCTGCACTAATGAAAAAATACATGTATATTGTGCTGCGTGGGTAGTTACAGCCGCAAAAAAAAGGAATTTATATTGAGCCGGGTGATAGTAGCAGAAAGATAACAGCAATGTGTAGCTCTGGCAACCATTTTGAGTGTAAATTACTGAGAAAGCAGGGTGGCTCCTCCAACTCTACAGGGATCTTTCCAGCATCGGAAATGCTAATTAAAAAACATGGAATCTTCCATATATCTATAAATATGTAAATGTTCACCAAAATGCAATGTGTCCTGGAAGTAGGACATTTGCAGAGGCAGACCTATTTTCATTTGTCCAAATATTCATGCTATTTAGGTTGCTTAAACCATTTGTCTGTTTTAAAAAAAAAGAAGAAGCAAAATCTCAAAAGGGCTGGAACCACTGCCGTAGTACAGCAAGCATGATCACCACATCCCTGAAATTTAATTAAATTAGAGTTTAATTTTGAGCAATGTAATGACACCTGGTGGGATGTAGGAATTGGGGAAAAAGTAAAATTATTTTGATCTGAATTGAAAATGACTGCTGTTTGATCCTCCGAATGTACCCACAATAGACTTAAAAAAAAGATTAAAGGATGGAGGACATGAAAGGCTACGTTTCTCAGCAGCTTGTATTGCATCATGTTGACTGGAATGAGAAACAGACAAAAACGTGCACGGTATGTTAAGAAAATAACCTTTCTGTTTGTGCTAAAGGTAATGTAGGCTGATCTGCAGCTTGAATTTAGTTCGATGTAAATCCATCTATTGTCTCAACACGTGCAACTATACTAATAGTACTTGTTTATTCCCATCCTAATGAATGTGGGGAGCCTTTTATGGTGAACGCTGACACAACCAGTTAGACTTCCCACTTTGTGTTATGCTTTACAAATGTTTTGAATTAGGCGTGCTTTTATCAGCTGAGGTCTGAGTCAGGGCACTTGGACAGAATGTTAATGCGGTACACAGTCATTTTATTATAAGCCATCAAGGTGATATACAGTGACCAGTGACCTTAATGAAGGTTCAGAGTTTGAGAGAAGAAATTGAAGCATTTCCCAACCGCATGTTAACACTCATCACTTGTGTTTTTTAAGTTACAAAGTGATGATCTTTGTATCTAGACAGTTGGAGCCTACTATTTGGCAGCTAACTTTTCACAGCGGTACTTATAATGCTTCCAAATTTAAGTGTCACTCTTTTTCTTATTAAATATGCAATAGTTTTTTTTGTGTGTGTTTTCTTTTAGAAAGAGAGGACGAATAAGGTTGTCATGGTACCTGGAGACTATTGTGACATTAGGATTTAAAAAGTAAAAAGAACTGCTGTCTGGCTGCCAAAACAGAGCCGCTGAAGTGAACGATGTGTGTGTAATATCTGTCCGTCAGTCAGTCACAGTCAGTAAACGGAGTCCTCTCGCTCCCTACGGAGCCCTGTCAGTCACCAACACAACAGCTGTGTCTTTTACAGGAGACCTTTGATCCCGAGGTCCTTTTCAATCTGTTTCTGCCACCCATCATCTTCCATGGAGCTTACACCCTTAATCAGGTGAGACTGCTGTCCTGAAATGCCTCGATGTAGAGGAAAAATACATTATCAAAGGACTGTTCCTTTTGAACGGATGCTCCATTGGTTTAAAAAAGCAATGCCACATATTGTATGCTGCTATTTGTTACATGGAATCCAAGTCAGTGTTTCTAATTGGTGTTCATTTTGATTTCTGTTCTAGAAACGATTCATTGAGAACCTTGGATCCGTTCTGACCTTTGCATTTTTGGGAACCATAATCAGCTGTCTGACCATAGGGTAAGCATTTTGTTTGGTTCATGCACACAATGGAACCCATCAAAAATACAATAACACAAACAAAGTTAAGGTGCACAGAAGCAAGAGAATAGCTGAGGTACTGGATATCAGATAATGTTCTGAAAACGAGGGCTTTTCACATAGTTCCACTTTGCATAATCTAAGACAATTTACTGATAATGGCATAAACCTTTTTGGTTTGGTCCTATTTATTTATGAAATGCAACATATGAGACTTTGTCAGAACAATAGTCCTGGATTTATTTCCAATGCTGTCCCTACACAGTTCTTCAACCAGATAACCAACCTGATCAGGATGGACACAGACATTCAGTGTCTGACATTTAAGAAATATTATAAGCTAGAAACTAAAAATCTAAAAAATGTAATCACATGACAATCAATAAAATATGTTTTGTATGATTACACTTTAGAGTCACATTAAAGGTGCTCTAAGCGATGTTGCGCGTGTTTTAGGCTACAACATTTTGTTGTCACATACAGCAAACATTTCACTATCCGTAAGCTGCCTGTCCCCAGAACACACTGCAAAAAAACACGGTCTCTGCAGACAGCCCAGGGTCTACAAACGGCAACAAAAACTAACTGGGCCCACCTGCACCATGAAGCATACACAGTGTTCCAGCCAATAACCGACAAGAAGGATTTGTGGGTGTGGGGTGGTTAGTGTGCGGAAGCACAAAAGGGAAGAGGAGGAGGAAGGATGAGGAGGAGGGAGGGGCGAGCGGCGAGCAAGTCTCCTTTTCTTTGAAAATACTTCGACCGTCAACAAGAAGTAACGTAACCCAACATCGCTTAGAGCACCTTTAAACTGCTTTTCATATACACATACACATGTGTTCATGCTTTGATCATGATGATTTATAATTTATAATTTTAAATTAATATTCTGCTCATTTTCAGTCCAATGAAATCTGTATCTTTATTGTGCTATGTCCTAGTTCTGAGCTGCATAATATAGCAAGGCCCTTAAACTGAATGACATACAGTGCATGAAATGGAGCCATTATTAAGGTTATTAATTAATGGGGCTTTTTCAACAAACAGTTTGGTAGTGTACATTACCAGCACACTTAAAAGGATCAAATAATCAACACCTGCTTAGTATTAGTATGTAGTATGGAGTATGGAACTGGGTTGCTGTTCCGGCCTCACAAAGCTAGATGGCACTCTCAGACTTTAGAGGAAATGAAGCTCTTTGCAAGCCAGCTGATGCACTAATTTGTTGCACACAAAGACTGTGTGAAAACCTCCTCACTGTTGTTTTTCTGCTACAACTCCAGGATCCTCTGTGAGCAGAAAAAAATCTAACAGTCCTTGATTTTAAGAAAACATTTCAAAATATTAAATTATTATCACATTTTTTTTCTTTCCTGACGTTTTGGAGGTACAAGATTTTCACTAAAAACAATAAATGTTTTTTTCACCCACAGCAAAATACACTCAGGGGCCTTTTTATTAGGTACACCTGTACAATTTAATGCAATCCAATGGTTCTGCCATAGAGTCCACTTTCTCTCACTGACGCCTACAATGCTCAGGGTTTTGTCATTGTCATGGGGTGTTAATTTAACTATATGTTTTACCATTGAGGTCATAGGTGGTGATGGTGTTGTACTGGACTGGACTGCAATATATTTCTAATTTTTAATTTATATTTCTAAAGTTTCTAATATCCTGGCCGCCTTTATGTGTATAAATGGGAAGACATTTTTTTGAAACCCCTCTGCATTGTGTGCTTTGTAAAAATAGAAGTTATGGCAGGGCAGCTATTTTATTGGATTGCATTAGATTGTACAGGAAACCTAATAAAGTGGCCCCTGAGTTAGTTTATTTTTCCTGTATATAAAATAAATAACATGCAATGTCTATGTTTTCACATTCTCATACTCTTAAAGCTGATACTGTATTTGGTAGTTACCTGTGCATGTTGTGACATTATTTCCACAGTATAATTCTTAACGGATTCACAATGTTTGATATCCATGGGAAGAGTTCATGCCATCTAGATATTATAGACCATGGGCTTCTCCAACCTGCTGAAGCTTGTGTAAAAGATGTTTCCCTTACTTCTTCCAGACATTAGTTCTTGCAGGAACCAGAATGGATAGAAAAGCTGAGATATGAAAGGGGAGAGAGGGGGGGGGAAGACATGTAGAAAACCATCACAGGTCAGACTTGAAACTTGACTTTTTGCATCAAATAATAAACCTGCACATATGTGCGCCTGCTCTACCAACTGAGCTAACCCAGTCACCCTGAAACGCCCTTTTGACTTACTCTCCCTAATTCCTCTGGGAAGCAGGGTTAGACATGTTGGGTCACGTGCACATTCTTTGATGCCAAGGCAGCAGACCCAACCAATCATGTTGCTTGGTAGTGAGTTTGCTATATCCTATGGGAAATGAGTCACATGGAAGGAGGGTTTATAACTTTCAACTTTTTCTCTTTTTCTCTTTGTCTGTCTGTCTACCTTTTTTACTCTCTGTTACTGCCTCTGTATCGCTCGTGTGCATAAACACACACACACACACACACACACACA
>NC_045754.1:11175834-11176788 GCF_008692095.1 Etheostoma spectabile | reverse complement strand
CACACACACACACACACACACACACACACTCATAACAACCATTATTTCGAATCTCCCTTAAAGGAACACGCCAACTTGAGACTTTATCTTATTCACCGTATCCCCAGACTTAGATAAATCCATACACACCCTTCCCACCTCCGTGCGTGTCGTAACTCTGTCATACGCACCCATCACTAGCCTAGCTTACCACAGATCCTGGAGGAAACCGGCTCCAACTAGCCTACTGCTCCCAATAAGTGACAAAATAATGCCAACATTTTCCTACTTACATGTTGTGATTTGTATGGTCAAAGCATGTCCAAATAACAAGGTGACATGAGACACAGCCATCTTCTAACTGTATACATACAATTGTTCTCCACAGAAGGTGAAGCACTGCTACTTGGGCGGAGTGATCTGCGCAACACGTGAAAAGCACCGTTGTTACTCTCTGCTCCTCACCACAGAGCTTCTCAGGTGCCTCAAGCAAATCAGTCCTCCCAAGTAGCAGACGTAGACGTGCTTCACCTTCCGAGGAGAATAGTTCCCAGCATGTATACGGTTAGTTGATGGCTGTGGAAAATAACTTTAAAAAAAATCTTAATGACAAGTCCAAATGGTTCCACTTTAGTTGAGGTTATGGATATTTTTCATGACACCATCATATAGCTGGATAGCTAGCTAGCTAGCTAAGCATTTGATGATGAAATCACTTAATTTGAGGCCGAGGAAAAATATTCATGACACAATTATAATGCTCTCATGACAGCCAATGTAAAAACCAACCTCTTAATGACAGTTTAATGTAATGTTAACACTTAAAGCTGAATAGTTTATTAAAGTTTGACAGGTTGTACTGCCATGCCTAATTTAAAGTTGTTATCACAAATAGATTGTTGTCTTTGGTAAAGTCAAGTTGTCATGATCAGTGATGGGAAGAATGGCGTTATAAAATAACGGCGTTACTTTTTT
>NC_045754.1:11175441-11175824 GCF_008692095.1 Etheostoma spectabile | reverse complement strand
GAGTAATCTAATTGATTACTCTTCCCTTCTTAATAACGCTGTTATTGCCGAAAAATTCGGCGCGTTACTATTATTTTTTATATCAGACCAACTGGATATCTGAGCACTTTGTTTCTCTCACTATGACTCTAGAGTGGCTACTCCGAAGCTAATTGCTTTCACCTTCTCACTCGCTCTATCTCACACACACACACACACACACACATATACACACACACACACACACACACTCCGGCTCGACACACACACCAGCACAAAAGTAAAACCATCAGGCCACTTACAGTATGTTATTTGCGCCACAAAGAGTGTATATATTTGTTATTTATTTTTGCTATAGTTCTTTACAAGCATTATTTAATTTTGCCCAGTTGTGGCCTGTTGAG
>NC_045754.1:11175311-11175431 GCF_008692095.1 Etheostoma spectabile | reverse complement strand
TATCAAAAGTTCCAAAACATCTATGTTGTTATTTGTATTGATCTACTAGACATAATATCAACGTACATGGCATCTGATTGGAGGCCAGTCTCACTTTGTCCCACAGCAACATTAAAAGAG
>NC_045754.1:11167444-11175301 GCF_008692095.1 Etheostoma spectabile | reverse complement strand
TTGTGTACAGTTTCTGTTAATAATGTATTGTATTAAGTGTCCTTTTCATTACAATATTCAGATTTGTCATATATAATGGACCATGCATATGTATTTTAAGTTCCGTTAAAGAGGGGTGGAGGTGGGGTCACATTTGAGCTTTTAACAATTTACTTGAAAGTAACTAGTTACTTTTTTAATTTGTAACATAGTATCTAATTAAGTTACTTTTTGGAAGAAGTAACTGTAACTAATTACTTTTTAAAAGTAACTTTCCCAACACTGGTCATGATAAAGACAAAGACACCTTGGACAATGCTAACTTTGCATTAAAAGTGTCATAATTTACCAAATGACACTTAATGACAACAGTCATGAATGCACAAAATAACTACTTCATGTGTCATGTCATAATAATAACGTTGTCATGCCAGTCACATCACACCCCTTCCAAAAAAGTGTTACCCGTTTTTTTTTTTTGTTTTTTTTTACAAGATAGAGCATACAGTGATGCATTCTGGGACAATTGGATTTTTTTATTTTTTTTATTGCTAGGCCCCAGAGCTGATAAAAATACTGTTTCTATTTCATTTCTGTCACAGTGCCCTTCACAAACTCTCCTCCCTGTTTTTCGTCTTTCGGGTGATTCTGTGCTCACACAAGCACACTGCCTGCAATGAGTCAACTTACCTGCTGGTAGCATCTGGCCCCATTACCCATGCTACTCTGGGGGAAGCCCTGCTGCGGTTTGAGGAATGACTGATACTGTAGTCCTACTCTGGCTGATGCTCCCTGGTGACCTCAATGTGTGTCCTTCTGTCTGTTTGTCGTCTATCACAGGGCCTGTGTCTACGGCTTCACCAGACTGATGGTCCTGTCGGGCCAAGCAGCAGATGGAGACTTCTTCTTCACTGATTGCCTCCTGTTTGGTGCCATTATTTCAGCCACTGACCCAGGTACAGTAGCTGGCCTTAAAAAGGAACTCATATTATTAATTATAGTGGCAACACCACTGGTTTCATACAGATATAAACGTATTGTGTAATTCTAGTCCCATTTTATTGCTTTACAACACAAGAAAAAAAAGTAAAATAAAAATATTCTCAGCAATATTTGGCATTTGCTCACTGTGAATGTGTGACAGACGCATTACAGGGATCTGCATCTCTGTACCCCTTTTTCCTATTGCACATATGCTATTGCCAGTTGTAAATGTAAGTGGGGTGGAGCCTATACACATTAAAAGTAAGATTTAACATTTTTATGTCCCTTTACTTGGACATACAGATGTATCCTTACTTCAGTGAAACACCTTTCTTGCTCTATGTATAGCCATCCTTTTCTTAGTCCACATAACTTTACACATAACAGAGATCGATAGCTAAGCCTAAATGCATGAAGTCAAAATGCCTCCTCAGTTGATACAACTGCTTTGAATTCGGTGCACCTTTTTCTTAAGTGGAACCACAACATAATCTGTGTTCTTCAAGAGCAGTCAAGTGGGATGTCATAAGGCATGCCGCAAAGCTGCAACAGTGGTAATGTTAATGTCGTCATCTGGTAATGAATTATTTATACCAATAAGTAGTTGATCTGGGTGAGTGTCAAAGAGGAGCTGAAGATAATGGCACAGCTGTCACTCTGACTGAGGTTATTTTCCCATTCCTCGCTGTGCTCATCCCTGCAGACACAAGCGCCCTCGTCACTTAGATTAAAATCACACCATAATGCATCAATAGCCCAAACACAAAGCCCCTTTGGCCTTCTCCATCTCGTGCTGTCCAAATATAGTGCCAGCTTTCTTATTTTCCAAAAGGGAGCCAATAAAATGTCCCCGTCCATTTCTCTACCTTCCACATTTGCATTCACAGGCCCAAAGTGCAAAACCTTCTTTCACACGCATAAATACACACAGTAAGTGACTCTCAAAACAGTTCAATTTTGAGTAATGAGACTTCTTTCCTGTTGTCATAACCCTTTTGTGACAGCTCTTTGTTTGTGTCGATGACTGGTTGTGTAAGTGCTAAAGTACTAAATGAAATGATGGAGATCTTGAGAACACTGTGAAAGTTATTACAGACTGGCAGCAAAGCTTTGAGTGAAATGGAAGCCCAATTTATTTGCCATTTTGCTTGCACTGGACTATGGACTATAACAGATATATCTGATAGACCAGATTCCCATTGCAGCCTTAATGAATCTATGACAGCTTTCCCTGAAAGCAACAGTATTCCAGCATACGGGGATGTTGCCACTGCTAGTAATACTTTTTTATATACATATTGATGCTGATTAAAGGCTGCAGCTACCATTGAAGACTCATGACATGTCATGTTCTCTCCTCTCTCTTTTTAGATTTTAATGACCTGAGGAGTTAACATTTTACAAGTACAGACATTATGGGATTTTTAAAGCTGATACTGTTAGGATGACATTTGTAGAGTCAATATTTTTACATATGACTAGTATTTATCCCTCAAAATTATATTTTTGGCAGGGTGGAGGATTCTTTCATGCAGTATTTAAACCATTATGTACAGAGATGTGTATTATATACAGTATATATTTTGGTATTGTCTTAGGCAGGTGAGGTGGCACTGGTGTGACTTTGGATTCATGAATTCCAAAATCCTGTCTATAGTCTTGATTTCTTCTCATAGTCTAAAGACATGATACCGGTCTGGTGGTTTTGAGACTGTAAATTGATGTCAGTGTGAGTCTGTTGTACCTACAGTATATGAGCGAGGGATAGACTCCAGCTCCTGCTGGCAATCCAAAAGATTAAGCTGGTAGAGAAAATTGAAGCAGATCTAAAGGAAGATACAGCTGTAAACAGCCTATTTATATTTCCATTCTTTTTGCAGTGTTTTACCTTATTTTTTATTGATGAATAGTAGCTACCTGAACAATGATGGATATATTATTCAGTTTCTTGACAATGGAGAGAACCAATGAGTAAAAGGCTTTTAGTCTGTGATGTCCCTGTTGGTATTCATTTGAAAATATGCAATTCTTATGATGCAAAAATGTCCCTAGCATGTGCTTATTTGTTCCATTCAGCCTGCATCTATTGATTTTTAAACTGTTGGTTTTATATAAGCCTTCAAAGCTCTGTAGCCATAGCACCTGTTTTCTCAGAAGAAGACACATGGTTCAGGTCACAGAGTGGAACGCCTGCTGCGCTACATCCTCTAGCCTCAGGGGTGGATTCAAAAGGTTGGTGAAACCCTGTCAGAGCTGGAAATGATGCCAGTGCAAGAAATGCCTTGTTTACATCTGCAGTCCCCGGCCAGAGGACGGTCGGAACTACCAATATGTAAAGTAAATATTGAAAATGCAGTTACATAGGTGTATACATACACTTGACTTACCAGCAATATTACAACATTATACACAGAACTAAGGAGTTGTATTGCAGCAGAGCAGTGGTAACAGAACAATTAAAAATGTAAACAATGACTAACTAATTAATGTACATATGGACAAGTGAAGAAATGTGATGCTGTGTTGTAGATTGGTAAGCCTAATTTAGTGCTGTCATATTCTCATAACCTGAATGGGTATTTTAGCTATTAGGCCATGGCAGCTATTTTAACCATGGTTACATACTGCAACTATAGATAAGGTGAGACATTTTGGATACTTGTGAAAACAGAAACTGTTTGCCAGTTGTGTATAGGTCTGTCTGTATAGAACACCTCAGCTGTCAATACTAGGCCAACCCGTTTGGGCCGTAATTAATTTAGCTAAAGTTTTACAAAATGTGATTGGTTATACATTTATGTTGCAAGCCTGGCACGAATAACGATGAAAAGACCAGCACATACAGTAG
The DNA here is from genome assembly GCF_008692095.1 of Etheostoma spectabile. NCBI lineage: Eukaryota > Metazoa > Chordata > Actinopteri > Perciformes > Percidae > Etheostoma > Etheostoma spectabile. The sequence continues at coordinate 11,171,490 of NC_045754.1, read as the reverse complement.
TAAGTTATTTGATATCTTTTATGAAGGCTTTAATTAGCTATTCTCCCAATTGCTATTGGAAAGTACTTATAATTAATGGTGTCACGGTTCATGTTGGGAAAACAAGGCTTGGACCCAGATGCAGGGGAGACAAGAGTAGAGTAGCGTACCAAGATTTAATTTGAGCAAAAGATACAACCAAAAGTGTCCTGCAGCAACAGGCAAAATATGTTTCCAAAAAAAATAAGGAACATGGAAACTAACAGGAACACAACAATAAAACATACCATACAAGACTAGAGCCGCTCAACACAACAGAAAACGAAATACAGAAAACGGTGATCACACAAAACCTTTAGGAAACACCGACTAAATACACAGGGTAACGAGGACTAACAAGGGACAGGTGAAACAGGTGCAACACATTAGGACTGGGCAGAGTAATCAAAGAGCGGGAAAACTCAAAACGGGAAGAACATCAAGACAAGACAGGGAGCAAAACAGACTACAACAAAATAAAACAGGAAAACACCAGACTTGGGATTTTAAAAAGACCGTATGCTGTCATTCTAAGGAACTACTGTAAGATTAAGAGTAAACAAAACAAAACCAAGTTAATACTTTAAAATGCTGGTTTACTTTAACTTGCTTTCATACTGAGGAAGGCTTTTCCTGTTGCAGTTTTTGACCCCTGTTTGTCAATGCCTTTAAAAAATTGAGCAATTGTTACGCCAAGCTGTGTAGATTATAGTAATTCCCCGTTATCTCTTCCCTAATGCATCATATTTAGAATTATATCTGCCTAATTTGGTCAAATCAGCGAGCAAATCCCATGCCCTCTGACTGAGATGGCCATGAGCGTTGCCTCTGCTAAACCTCTTCAGCTGGGTAATTTGACCTAATAAGGCTTCCATCCAACCCTTTCAATTGTATTATGTCTGAAATAATTGTCTACTCTCTCCACCTTATGGTGTTACTGTGGAAACTATTGAACACTTGACAGCTGTAGGACATGGTTGCCATGGCAACACAGCCAACCCGTGTGTGTCGGGTGGACTTAATTTTATTTTTTCCGTCTTGCAGTGTGAGTAGTGCACGACATGCTGTCATCAGCCAGGTATTATGGGAGCATGGAGATGGAACGAACCTGACTCCCGGGTCTACCTCAACCTCTCCAGATAACGGATTTTCCCCAAGCTCTAAACCTGTCAAAGACCAAAGAGCCAGATCTGTCATAACAAGACCTGGGGCTGCTCTCTTACTGCTCTTATTATCAGTCTGGTCATACTGGCTGTGATGCCCTTACTGGCCTGGAATTCACAAAAGGGCCAAATGCTGCTATCAGAGCACCCTCATTATTCATATCACAAATGTCCCTGAAATTAATTTATAGGATTATTTTTTGCATATTGGTCTCAACAGGTGGAATATTAACTTACTGGAAGCTGTTATTGTTTTGAATATGATATTGTCTGGCCTTCAGAATGGCACCGCTCTGGGTTTCTGTTTGCCTGCCCATGCCTTCATCCTTATGTGTGTGAATGTTAATGTGCATCTGTGTGGTCTTTCTCTATATCCGACATTCTTTTTGATATATGAGAATTTTATTTGGCTTGTTTAAAACCCAACCTGGCATCTCTCGTAGCAGTTAAAAAAAGGGTTTGACCCAGTGAAATTTGTCTGTGTACTCTATGTATTTATCGATGTATCCATCTATCTATCAAATATGATGTGTAGTGATCTAATCTAATGTAATCTTAATCTAATGTAATTGGATCTACAGTATCAGGAAATATGGAGCGAACCATACAACCGATATCTTGCTGTAGGAGATACTTCAGGTGTCTCAAAGTGCTAAGCCGACAGGCTGTCACCGCCTCGTCAATGTCAGTATTCTCCTTGCCACTCAGTGTCAACACTTTGCCGTCATGCAGTGTCGAGCAAGTCGTGTGTGTGCATGCACTCATTCATATGCTCAGCATCTTCCGCTTGATGTTTACTGTTGGTGATCTCACTGTGGAGTTCAGCTAGTATTCCTCTAAACGGATCTAGTGTGTTGAGAAATTCAAGTGTATAAATAAGGGAGTAATGCGTTGTTTGTATTTTTCACCACAAATTTTAATTTCATCATTAATGAGCTGAGAAGTTTTGATTAAATTGAAGAAATAGCATAACATACATTATTTGTACAGTGTACTGTATGTATACATTTCTTTGATTACTGATTTCAATCTAATAACTAAGTGGCAACCACTGTTACCATACATCCAAATTACTGCACTATTTCCGTTATTGCAAATTTCACATATGTTCCAAAAGCATCCAAGCAAATGTTTTGTAAACTTTTCTGAGACTTTAAGTGCAAATCAAACATGATAGACAAATGAAATGGTGTCATGAGGGACCAAGCAAGAAAGGCACAAGAGACGTAGTTAAATTGTACGATTAATTCAACTTTAGTGTTCAATGTCAACCATTTGAAATGACATTTTTTTTAGCAGAGTTTTTGTTGTGCTGCATAGCCTTCTAATGTTTTTTGTTGGAATAATCTATGAGGTTTCATCAGCTCTACTGATTAGTTGGGGGATCCCAGCATTTAACCTCTGTAGATGACTCACACCTTGACATTACATAAGAGTTGAGTCATCTACAGAGGTTACCGTAAAAGCTGGGGGCTCCCTCCCTTCAGTGCGGGTTAAAACTGTTAAGACTCAAAGCAAGCAGCAACTGCCTTTGCCCTATTACTATAAATAAATTCTTCTCGAAACAATACATTTCCTTAGCTAGATGGAGGCTAGGATGGACACTTGGAAAATTAGTCTAACTTTGCGGCGCACCCTAGATTGTACTAGACATTTGTATTCGTCTCAACCCTGTGGTGATATGGCATTAATGTACAGAAACACTAAACAGCAGTGTTCTGTGCTATTTCTCATCATAGTTAACAATTTGACATTTGATGTGTGTTTCTTATCATAGTTGATAGTCATAAATAGCTGTGGTTAGATTGATTTAATCCCAAAATGTTTAGTTTCACCATTTTTTACAGGTTATAATTTTCTTTTTCTGTGTCATTGTTCTGTGATAAATATGCTGTAAACTTTACTGTAGAAAACTCCCTGCTGGACTTCACATGTACCATTTATGTGCTGCTTTGCATGCATTACAAACCGAAAGATTCGTTGGACTAATCCTATTTCATTTAGAAAATAAAGCGCTTAAACAGGTAACGCGCTGTCTGCCCCTCCCACTCCCAAAGAAAAACACACTACTCCAGTCAGGCTGCTAAGCCGAACTAGCTTGTTGCAATATGGCTAGTAACATTAATGTGACTATTACTAGACCAGAATTAGAAGATCCACCAATAGCCAACAGGTCTGGCGTTTGGAGCCACTTTGGTTTCCCGGATTGTAGGACCCCAGGAATAAATCTAACTTATGCTGAAGCTGATGGGGATCCAAATAAAACAAACACCAGTGGTAACACTACGAACATGTCAACTTGTTTACGTCGACATCACTTCAGTTTGTCAATAACTTGAACTAGATAAAAAAAGAGTCAAACACAAACACTACAAACTATCCCCGCATCATTTAAGCAGCAATTCCAACAATTGAGCCCCATTACACTATTCCTTCACAAGCCCATTTCAGCCAGACTGTAATTATTGTGTTGTACAACAAAACAAAATTTCCAATAGAGAATCAAATCACAAAGCTACCTGACTGTAACGTGTATATATATATTTTTTTTGAAAGGAGCGTTTTTGGTTTTATATGCTTGCTACTGCTACAAGAATACACCCGAGAAGATGGTTCAAAATAGCTCTGTCACTGTTCAAAGTAAAAAAGATCACACTTTATGATGTTAGTTTTAATAAATAAAAAAATTGTAAAAATCAAGTAAATTTCTCTGCCATTTCTTTATTTTTGCTGTTTTGAAAAAGGTACCGAACCGTGACACCACCGTGTTGTATCAAACCAAACCGGGAATTTTGTGAACCGTTACACTCTTAGTCATTATGCAAGAGGCACGAGGGGGTGTGTGTGGGTGTGTGTGTGTGTGTG
>NC_045754.1:11154068-11167434 GCF_008692095.1 Etheostoma spectabile | reverse complement strand
GTGTGTGTGTGTGTGTGTGTGTGTGAAACTGAATTACGTGAGGAGGAATTTTTTGTGTTGCTGAGCAGTTAATGAATCCTACATTATTTTAAGCATGGAGCTCTGCCTGTAGTTCCCCTACATTAGACTGTAATTGGCTTCTTTTGGATGTTTTAATCGGCTGCAGCATCTTCGCTCTAATCTCCCCCTTTCCCCCACCAGCCTCCTCTCAAGATTCACAGAATCCTAGTGTTATCTCACGCTATAGTGAAAACTGCAGTAATGCTCTAAGCTAATGAGCACATATGAACTCTACGTACCTAGAGGGCTAACAATAAAGAATTTATAACTGTGTGTATATATATATATATATATATATATATATATACCAAATGTATATAAATTATAACAAGCAGTTATTTCCTCTTCACGGATGATTTGTTATTTCTGTCGGTGCTACTGCTGCCTGCAGATCACAGATTGCCATTCCTTTAAACCAAACAAATGTACCCTGTAACATACACAGTCACACAGGCAGTTTTTTTTTTGCTTAAAAAAAATGTGTCAATTCATTTAGACTTGGGCTGAAATGCTACTAGTGTCTAATTATTTTTTCTTATTTGATTTGTGCTTCTTTTTAGTACACAATGACGCAATATACACTTCATTCATTCAATAATACTACAGTATGCGAAGGCAAGCAATTTATTTTAATGTTGTTTTTTTTTCCTGTGCACTTGCATCACAATCTCATCATACGCACAAAGAAACACCACACTCCGGATATCTTGAGTTTGCTGCTGCAGTGTCAAATAATAAAATTATTCTTAACAAGTCACGGAAATTGGATAGTGACAGACATACAATTTTGTTCTGCTCTGTTTCCTTGCATACATAAATATTGTCCTTTTGAAAGCATTGTGTATTTTCTTAAGCTGGGTCTGAACAAGTCTTTGCTTGGTTTAGAGATTCTGGGTAGGTCAGTGTCAAAATCCTCTTTCCAGCGCTGTCGGGGTGCTGACATTTTCTGTCAGCTTTCAGTGTTAATGTTCCCTTGGCTTCTCCTGTTTGTAGCACAAAGGCGATACTCCACTCCACTTTTTCTGTGGGATTAACAGAGGAATTATTGTGCTTCTTGCAGTCTTCAACAGTAGTAACTTGTTTTTTTTTAGTTGCAGTCCTTGGCCTGTTGTCAGACCTGCGTGTTGACCCGGATCTGCTCACCTTGCTGTACGGCGAGAGTGTCCTGAATGATGCTGTGGCCATTGTCTTGACACAGTGAGTATCTTGTTTAAAGGATTTTCTCTGCCCTTGCAATGCAGACTATTTCTAGGGTTAATTGTGTGCGCGCTCAGTCTTTTTCAATTAACATTATGGGTCTGGATGGATGCTGCCTGCTTAAAGGAAAGGGTGTGATTGGCAAAACCACATGAGTGCCTCAGATGCTATGCAGTGGACTGCGTAAGTGAGTTGCTCCTGGCACTGTCAGCATCTCATTAAAATACTCAGTGGGGAGACTCACTGCCAGGGTAGAGACACGCTCCCAGCTAACAAACTCGGTTAACACAGCTACTGTCAAATTTAGAGAAAATACAGCATAAAAACCCTCGCAAGCTTAGTGAAGTAGCCATGATGCAGTCACGCCTTGTTCATGCATTTCAATTGCTTCATTCATTTTCTTCTACTTTAACCTTTTTCTCCAGCGTTGCACTCACATATGCATGTTTGTCCTGCTCACACACATTGCAGTCATTGTCGGTTCTATTTACGCATTGCTAGTGAACAAAGTAGATGTGCTAACAGATGGATAGATGGGGAGCAGAGAGATGGAGACAGAGAGGGGAGAGAACTCACACACATAGGTCCACATTCATGGCCACACAGGCAGATGAAAAAATGGAGGTGGATGGGACAAAATATGTCTTCATATTTGCATATTGTAGTCACACAAGCCGACACATTACATACACAGTACCTGCATCTCTTTCTCCAATCACACAAATGGGCCCAGACAGGCAGGCAGATGGAAAGAAAAGGAGGCGAGAAAGTTGTATTCATGCAGTGGCTCCTGTCTTTGTGTACATTGAAGGACAGAGGAGGGAGCCTGCATGTCTTCCTGGATAAACACTCACATAGTGCTGTGTTTGTTCCTGGAGTGGCGTGACCGGCCTTCATGCCATCTCCTGTCACTTGACTGGCTCGCTAGCCTGCCGGTCGCCCTGGCTCAACACACAAAGCTGGCCCTTATTAGTGAGCCACGCGGGGCCCTGGCACTGGAATTTTAACAAGCTCCCAGTGCAGCTCAACCTTACGCTGATGTGCCCTCTCACAGGCGCTAAACCTCCTGCTCCATCAGCCCTGACCCAGCCACCATTCAACCAGGTCCTGTGTTGACATCTTGAAGTTTTTGTCTGGGAGTTAACACATGCCTGAAAATACAGTCTTTAGAGGGTCAAACTGGCCAAGGGACTAGTAGCCAAATGTAATGTGCCAACACAACAGGAGTCTTTATTTTTTTACAGAGGGGATACTAGATTTTCCCCTTTCAGCTTGCTGATCTTATTAGCAACCACTTAATTGATTCCCCTTTTGCCATTGGGATTAAGGCATGTTGTGGTGTGTGCTAGCTCATTTCAACCTGACAGCATGAAAAGTGGAGATACATTACAGGTTCATTTCACATTTCTTTTACACCATAAAGATCTTCAACAAACCATTTTCATGGTAGCTGGAGTATAAAGTTAGTTTATGTAATGTTAGTAACATTACCCTGGCTATCAGAATGTGTGTCTCATTAAATGTAGGAAGTAAAAACAACATCTCCCACTTTCACGTTGTTTTGCTGACTCAGTTGTTTGACATTAATTTAAATCAGCCAAAGTATAAAGGGTGTACATGGGAGGATCTGTGGTGGGCAAAGAAATATAATCCTCACAAAGGCAGTTAGCTCCATCAGCCACTGGCATGGGTGCCTGTCTCTGTTCTTGCTTCACCTCAGGCTCTCTCTCGCTCTCTCCCTCCTCCCTCCTCCCTCCTCCCTGTTAGGCCTCTTTTGCACTCCATGACATGTGGAAGTCTCCCCTTCCCCCCTCAGAGTAAATATTTATAGCAGTGTGAATAGCAAGATGCAGTTGTCTTTGTAAACAACAATAGTTTTTCGCTTGTTTCCCAATAACCACTAGGGGATGTCTCACGCAAATAATTCAGAATGCATTGTTTTTCATGAAAGGATTTGACTTCTAAAGAAGGCCATGTATTCTTAGGAGTTACTCCAATAAATTCCACTTATTAAAGGCTTAGCTCAGCATAATAAATGTGAATTTATGCTCACTGCTGCAGACTGGTTTACACCAAGAACCAAGTGGGCCATATTTCTGATGACTGCATTTGTTTCAAAGCCATAAACCATGTTGACACTTTAATGTTTCAGCATCTGTTAACACTCATTTCAATTTCTGCCGTAATTGTTCTATTGCCTTATGTTTGTTCCATAGCAGGTTGTCTCTTTTTTTCATGTGTGTAACCCTTTTTTTCAGTCTGTTGTGTCAATTTGTCTTCCAGTGCCATCGCCACCTATACCCAGACGGGTGCAGGACACACCTTCGACCCCCCTGCCTTCCTCCTCTCTTTTGGTTATTTTCTTGGAGTGCTTGCCGGCTCCTTCCTCTTGGGTTTCATATTCACAGTCATAACAGCCCTCATATCCTTTCATCCCCTCCCATCTTTGCCTCCGCACCCCCAACTCAATCATCACCTTAGCATCCGCTGCAATCTATCCACTTCCTCAACTTGGTAATTGCTTCTCTAACAAATCCCTACTGTACCACCTAAGCAAAAGCAACGTGACTACTGGATGTCTAAAGTGTTCCTGTGACATTAATGGTTGCAGAGAGGTCGTCAATCAAGCCAGTAGCCTCTGATGAAGTCTGGACTTGCGCTGTTGTCCAGCATTTCCCTTTAAACTTTAGTTATAAGACTTAAGGATGAAAAATGAGGATCTTACATGAGAGGTTTGGGGCACAGCTTGGCTCTTATTTACAGTTTGAGCAAAACACAAAGTGAGCATTTAATAGATTTTGCTGATGCTAACTATAGCAACAGCCAGCTCTCTTGTGCCTGTCGCCTCAAACAGTGTCTTAAAGAGACTCAGTTTGACGTAGAGTTGTTTGTTTATCTTTCAATTACTTGCTGTACCTGTCCTTGTTAATTACAAAAACAATCAGACTTGGGAAGGAAAGTATTATTATTATTGTAAGACAAGGGGGTATTTGAGGGAGTTGGGAATGCAGAGCATCAACCTGTTAACAATTAGCAGTACTAGGTACTGTAGGTACAGTACTACCACTATTGTGGTACTTACAGTACCTAAACCAACATCTGTGACTATCACAAATACTGAACTTCCAGCGTGTATTGTTCTTTCTGCAACACTGCTTTACAAAGAAGCTGTGCCAGAGGGGATGTGGGACAGCGAGAAAGCATGAGTGGGATGTGGACTTTATCTGCCGGAGAACTCACAGTAAGGGTCTCATTAAGGCCCAGTGGGTTACTCGAATGGCAGACTCCTGTCTTAGTGAGCAGCTTCTGCCGTTGCTTTTTATTTGCAGAGGCTGCGGAGACACACTGCACTCTTCGGTACATGTAGTCTGCCACAACAGGCTTACATTTGTATTGCAATTCCAATAGTTTTAGCCTGATGCAAAGTGTCAAGCAGTGTATGATTATCTTCTTGTATATCTTTAACTCTATTTCCACCTTACCAAATTCACTCGGCTATGTGAGAATCCACTGCTGGAAACTTCTGTCTTCTTTCTGTTGTCCTGGAGCAGCTTCCTCTCAGCTGAAGCTAGTGGACTTTCAGGTGAGCACTGTATGACTTTTATATACAATATTTATATATACACACACACACATATATACACATATATATGTGTATATATGTGTATATATGTGTATACACATATATGTATGTATACATAAATATACACATATATGCGTATATATACAGTATACGCACATATATGTGCATATACATTATATGCATGTGTGTATACTGTATGTGTGTGTGTGTGTGTGTATATGTGTATGTATATATGTGTGTGTGTGTGTGTGTGTGTGTGTGTGTGTGTTGTGTGTGTGTGTGTGTGTGTGTGTGTGTGTGTGTGTGTGTGTGTGTGTGTATACTGCATATACACATATAGAGATATATATATGTGTGTGTGCGCGTGTGCGTGTGTGTCAGTGCTGATTGTAGCTTGGAGGTCAGACAGAATACAAATCATGTTAGCAAACTATCGCCCTCCCCCTCAGGTGTCCCTTCTCAAGTGCATGCACTGACTCGCTCACTCCTCCACAATATCAGTGGCATAAGCAGCTGTTTGATTGGTAAGCACTGCTGCTTCAATGCTTGTCTGTGGCCACTGGTACTCTACAAACCTGGAATCGATGTGTGCACATTGTCCACTGTCCAGACTTGACCATCTGCTCAGTAACGGATAGAAACCCACACTAGCATCAGTGGAAGCCTTACCCTCTGAGAGTCCAGCATTTTAGCAAGTCAATAATGTACAGATGAGAAAGTATAAAGCCATCTCCTCTCTACAGAAAACTGTAGATACCAATCCCATTTTGGTCTCAACCCCCATAACTCATATTAAAATGGTGTCCGCCCTCCTCTGTCGGAGCATGTTTGTATATATTGTTTTGAAACTGTACTGGCAAGCAGGCAGCAAGCGACAATGGCATTCTAACCCTAGCTGTTTCCACAGATTTCCTGGAAAGTCAAGACGTGCTTAGGTCCCGTGTAAATATGGATACATGACCTTGCATCTATTTTCTTTATCCATCACCAAAGGGAGTTTGCATTTTTATTACATTGTTAGATTTTTCACTTTACTGATCCATAGCATTTGGAAACTTGTGTAGCTTGTGTTTGGAAAACAACAATTACTTGGCTCAGCTGCCTGGAATTGTCTTCATCTATTATTTCATCGACCAGTCGTAATGTAGTTCTGAAAGACCAATGTAGTGTACATATGCTCAAATAATTGTTGTTGTTTTTCCTGCCCTGAATGTGTCAAAGGGATTCCACTAGCTTTGTTGATGTTGTAGAGCTCTATCTTACTTGGCAGTACTCCCTGTGGCCTGTGGAGGAGGAGGAGATGGTTTTAATGAAATAGCGTAACCTTTGCCCATTGGACCTGGATGCCCTGTTTACAAAGTACACCACTCTGAATGCTGCCCAGTGTGGGAGGAACACACTGCAGAAAAACCAAGGGCAATGATTTTCACTAATACATTACTGTAGTATATTATTACTGCAATATCAGGGCTAATAGTACTTAATTTTAACGTCAAACCTACAGTGTTATAAAACCTAACTTTATGCTGATGTTTTGTAACAGTCACATAAAAATGAGTCCTATTGCAATCTTAGATGGTCTTTCTACAATATTGGAACCAAAACACTAATCTGTGGAGTGCTACTCTGGTCAAAGGCTTCAATGTACCATTTGGAGTGAAGCGGCACCTCATACAGAGCGACCCAGAAAGCGATGAGAGTCCCCCCTGGTGTCCTTTGGTAATCAAGGTTCTTTCTCTCTCTTGTAATTGCTGGAGTTTAGCGAGGGTGTGCCTAATGACCCTCGGCCTCGCAGGGAGCCCTGCTGTCATTAATCTTATGCCCCTCACAACTGCTCATTATGAGATGGATCTCATCTGTTACCAAGTGCCCTAAGTGGAGGAGTCTTTATGTGGGTGGTGGATGATGTGTTACCTCCGTCAGTAAGTAAACCAAGGAGTATGTTGAAGCCCTAAACCAAATGGAACCAAATCCACAAAGGCATGCTCCATTAGACTTTGTCAGGTAAGAACATTGTGAACAGGGATTACTGGAGCTAGTATAGTGCATGTACAGGTCAGCATCCTAGTGTGAAGGCGGATGGTGAAAAAAGAATAATGGACTGGCTCCACTTAGCAGCGTGAATCACAGGTGCTATCTTTTCTCTGCTGCCATATTTATTACTGCTAGCTCTGTCCCCTAACTATTGCTCCCCATCACAGTAATTTCACATTTTCTTCCATCTTCTGTGATTCTCTCACAAAGTAGAGGGAGCAAAAATGTGAAATTGAATTTCTGCAACAAGGCAGCAACCCACTTTTTATGCTATGCGTTTCAAATTCCAGCTCTCTGCTCCATCCAGCCTCCTCTTTACTAGCAGGAGCCTAATCACTGCGTCCACCCTGTTTCCTCTCTCTGCATAGCTGCCTTTCTTTCCATTGTGTATTTCTGCTTGACATTTACTTGCCTTTTGTTAATTTCTGCTCCTCCGCATCTGGCACAATCTACAGCGATGATGTCATTCTTTTGCATGTATCATTCCCAGAGCTTCATGGCTTTGGAGTAGAAATGGGAGAAGCATTTTTGGCCAGAAACATGAGGATACTTGAATTGGGTTGGACAGCACATGTTGATTAAGCTGTTTATACAGCTGGACCACTGGAACCAGGACAATAGGTGGAAAATGGGTTGGGTCGGTCTTATCTGGTGTCACATACTTTATACACGTAATCTAATCTAATTAATAATCTTTCTCTTAGTTTAATCAGCTTGTCCCGATTTAATTTAAAATCATAAACTGGAAGTTTAAATCTGGTCCGTTGCTTTGGTTTAAAAAATGCTGGATTAAACCACGTAGACAAAGATTCTTTTCACAAATAACTTTCCTACGATGGAAGAACCTCCTACATCATACTCACAACATGAGAGGCCCAAGGCTCTGTGTGTTAACCAGCACAAAAACATGCACACAACCTGCAGATTACATAATATGTGCATGTATCAGCAGTTTTGCATACTCTGTACTAATTAAATACAGCACATTGTTTAGCTCCTTCCTGTTTATAGAACACTCCATGAGTTTTATTTCCCCATAATATGGTGATGCTCACATTTACAACTTACAGATGTCATCATGGATGTTTAATACTGTATTGGCTTTTTTTTGTTGAAAATTCATTCATTTCACTTGCACGTTTTTTAAATTTTATCTTTCAGGCATTGTGGCGGTGCTGTTTTGTGGCCTAAGCCAGGCAAGGTACACGATTCACAATTTATCTTCCCAGAGTAGGACCAGGACCAAGGAGGTGGGTTCATGGAGGAGGATTGAGGCTTATTTCACTATTGTTTTCAAACAGCATTTTTTTTTAGTTTTCTCACTTTGTTCACATTGCCTTTTGATGCCAGTATTTGTGTCCTGCGTGCATGCACGTGCAATCATTAATTGTCACTAGTGCTCTGGTTGTCCAATGGGTGTCTGTGTGGGAGGCCTGTCTCCACTATCTGCTTAATAGGCTGAGCACAGATGGAGGCCAGCACACTGTCATACTGCACCGGCAAGCTTCACAGAGGAGCAAATAAATCAGAAGTACACAAATATACTCATATATGCATTTATTATTCATTATCGGTGCCACAGTGGAGCTAACTGTTTATCACAGGAAAGTTTTTTAGAAGGCTACAGTATGCAGCACAGCTAAAGCCTTTGCCTATAAAGTAGATTGGCTATGCAGTAGTCAATGCATGTGTATGGTGCAGTATGCTTACTTGTCAGAATGCCTTTATCTACATCTTTATGATTTATACATGCAGCTGCAGCTCAAAGGACAAGACAAAGTGATTTAGTGTATGCAGACACTGGTTGAATAGCTAGAAGGAGAAATATATTTCTCTGTGGCATCTCTTGTCCTTGTGATGCGAGGCTCTTAAGGGAAAAGGTACATTAATTAAATTAGATAGCTTTTTAATAAAGCTTTACAGCAAAGCTGAATTAACCAGCTAAAACAGGAAATAATGAATCATTAATGAAATCATAACATCTGCTCTAATTACATCCAGATACAACATAAGGACCTTAATAAATATTTGATTTCTTATGCAGAAATGCCCCATTAAAATTATTCAAATTCTATTTTTATCCACAGTAAATGACATCCCAACATATGGCCTGGATCATTGAGTTGATGAATTGGAAAATTCCTTTATCAGGAAGTAGATTGGGTTATTAGCTGGTCTTTTTAAGTCTAGAAAGCTTTTACCCATTTGCACACACAGCATGAGCATAAAACTCTTTAACAAGAGAACGATGACAAAAACATGTCTGGTGCTACATGCAACCACATTAAGGTCTCAAGATGTAGTTGTTTGCAGTTGCTGGATCAGGGAATAATATCAACACTGAATTTGTTGTGTTTGTGCAAATCTAAGCCTGTTTACCCATTTTCAGATATGATCCCAGTCCTTCACTGTCACCCCACTACACACACACACACACACACACACACACACACCCTCCACCCTGAACCCCTCCCCATCTCGAATGACCTTCTCCCTCATGATCCTCTCAATCCCTTTTATAATTTGCAGCTCTTTGAAGTCTTCAATTTCCTGGGGGAGATTTTCATCTTCAGCTACATGGGATATGCATTGTTGACGTTTCCTCATGTCTTCAAAGCTCTCTTCATTACTGGGGCATTTGTATCCTTTTCTTCTAAATGACGGAGCATCTTCCCTCCCTGCTGTGCAAGCTTTGGATCCCACTCAGACCCCCAGGAATGATGTTCTGATACGTTATGTTCCATGTCTTCCACATTCTGGCGTAATCCTTATCTGCACAATCATCTGCCACTTATTTGACCAGAGTGTTTTTTTTGTTTTCTACCTTGCCTCTCTGCTGCAGTGCAGTAATTTCCCCAGTCCTTTAAAAAAACCTCAGCACTTAAATTGTACAGGTTTGATCCGGTGAGCTCTGCAAATGCCATTCAGTCGGTCTCTCATGATCACCATCTCTGCAGAATAAGATGCTGCAGTGCAGCATTGCTCTGAGGAATGCCTATGAAACAGAAATTTAAATAGGTCCTTGATTATTGTCACTGCTGCTTGATTTCCATTTTCTAGCAAAGCTCAGTGGAATAAAGATGTTTGCTTGTTTGACATAAATTTACAGTACTTTAATTTGTAGTGGATTATGCCCCGTATCCCTTTTGAGGTTGAAGATTACATCTTATTAGTTCTCGAATCTCCAGTGACAGAGGTTTCTTCTGTTCTTTACGTTTTCCCCTTCTCCTTTAAGGAAAAGAAATCTACACGATAGCTGTTAAAGCTGTTAAACAGCCATTGGTGACCTATTTGCTTTTGTTGCACATATTTGCAAGGTATAGTTATCTTATTATCCTTCAGTGATCGAATGTATGTATAATGTATGCATTTACAAAGATTTTTAATAATCAATTCATTGCTTAAGTCATATATTGTGCAAAAATGCCAACATTTTACCATCTTCTCAAATGTAAGGATTGTTGCTTTTGTCAGTTTTATATCACGGTGAATATTTTTGAGTTTTGGGCTTTCCCCCCCCCCAAATGTAGCATTATATTAGAAAACGTCAACTTGTAGTGGGAAATTGTGATGATGAGCAATTTTTTTTTTAAAGTAAAGGATTTATTAAATAATCTGAAAAAATGATTAATTGATACAAGTTTGACTATACCTTCTATGTAGTCAACAATAAATGGTCAAGTTGGGGGCGTAAACATGCTCAGACTTAAAAATTTGTACATAGACTCAAAAACCATGCTGTCAGAAATCCATCCCAGAAGATGCGTTAGTTGGTAAGACTTTACTTGAAGGTATCTAAATATGAGTGCCCTGACACTGTCATGAACACATGGCACAGTCATGACACATGAACCCTAACCATAACTTGTCATGGCAAAACCGGACGACACTTACCAAAAGAAGTGTTATGTCATAAATGTTTATGACTTATTTATAATGTTTCTAACACGTTCATGACAGTGTCATGTCACTCTTATGGAGATACCTTCAAGTATGGTGTAACCCATAAGTTTCTTCTCTGACTGGGCTGTCTGCAGAATGCAAAGCAGCTACAAAACATGATTGTGTTATCAAAAGCCATCAGCCACATAATGATACTCATACATGTTAAAGTTATACTTTATAACAGGTGTTTCATATTCACAGCTGCTGTTGTATCCGTCAGCTTTACTTCCTGAAGGGAACAGAGGGGTAGTAATGGACGGCTGGCTACAATTGTACTTGCCGGAGAGCCGGCATGACCATAGCGTATGCCCGAGGAGAGACTCTAGTAGCCACACTCCAAGGGGCTGTTCTTTCACAGTCCAGTGCCCAGATGGCCAGCAATTATTATTACAATCCATCTTTGACCATAGGGTCAAAGGAGCCAGAGAAAGAGTCCACTGAGTGGATTTTTTCCCAATGCTCTTATGTTCAGTGTGAGGGACTGCCAGGGAGACAATGTTTGACTTGAGCTTTGAGCCTGGCTAATCTGGCAAACGGCACCTACTGGAAGCTGACCCGGATGTACAAACAGGAATAAAAGGAGGTCAAAGTCATCTTGTATGGTTCTAAAAGGGTCTACAAAAAGGAAATAACCCCAGTGATTCAACCCTGTTAATCGCTCTTTGGTTACGCAGTAGATTTTAATCGCCATAGCTTGCAGCCTTTTGCCAGTGACAATGGAGATGGGCTGTATTTGAAATGAGGCTGAGATGAAGGTGCTTAATTACCTCCATTCAAATAGCTTCGAGGCCTTTGATAAAGAGAAATGACTGCTTTTGGGAGCAGGATATTGCTTTTGAAAATCCGTAGGGTGCATGAGATCTAATATTGACTGCAGGGTGCGGGGGAGCTCTGTTTTAGTAATAGCCTTGTCAGACGTTGGTCCCCTGCTTAAAATATTGGTCCCTTTATTATTCCAGGCATCATATTTAGACTTACTGTAGAAAATTATGCCAAAGCATGGGTATCTATGTGCATAGAGGATTTTTATGCACCAAAAGTAAAAGAACTTCTGAAGAAGTGTATTTTAAAATTGTAAAAAATTCCCTTTATCTCCTCTAGCCCTGCCTTCTCCGTTTTTTAACTTAGATGGGTTACCACTAACAATAAGTTACCGGATAATCTGAAGCTGCACAACCGCTGAGGTTCTGAGGTTTTATGGGGCTGCTGTAAATTTTCCTAAATGTATAAAAAAAAATATGTAAAGTGTGTCCAGGACAGCAGCTATATCCCTGATAGTTGTAGATATATTTTCTCCCAAACGGCTGCCCAGGACACTTAGCATTCAGTCCCATGTGAAACATCAAAGTGTGTGTGGAGGGCAGAGACAGCTGGCAGAGCCCGGTTGGCTTCATGCCTCGACATGGTGCCACAGTGCTGTGTTTGCATGCTAAAAAGAAAATATTCAGAGATTATTTAGTTATGTGTGTGCACATGTGTTAATATCCGTAAGTGTAATTCTACAGCCTGATCTTGCATATAAGTAGCATGTTTGTATGGAATTTTGTATTTTGTCTATGCAGTTAAAGGATCGGACTATGTGAAGTCAACCAGGTGTATTCTTTTAGAATAAATTAAAAAAGCAAAACCTTAATTTAAATTATCAATAATTGAACCTAAACTTAACTGACTGCAGACTTAATCTTAAAGTTTAAATGCAACTGATCATGCATTTCTGACAAACATACTGTATTTCTTTGGCACTATCTGTTTTTCTATGATGCAAAGAAATTGTGATTTTCATTAAAAAAATACGCAAATTCCAATGGCAACATGTTGACTCATAAGTGTACTTTAACCAGTAAATGTGTCTCAGTCACAAGTACTCTCCTTAATCTGCGCTCATTATGAACAGATCTCCATCTTTATATCTAGAGCATGCAACATCTACCCCTTTTCATTCCTGCTCAACCTGGGACGCACAACCAAGATACCTTGCCCCTTCCAGCACTTCCTGATGTTTGCAGGTACTATTCTTGATGATACCTATTAATATTATTTATTATGATTTATTTTCATTTGCAGAAAAATTTTACATAATTGGACCTTGCTGAAAAAATGCAGTATATCTGATCACATCTGTTATGTTATCTTTTTATTGTATTATTGCTGCAAGAAATTAATTTACCCTATGCAAACTCTTTAATTGATCCATTCTCTTCACTGTTTCTGCAGCGTATGGCATCAATGAGGATGCTGAAAGTACAGTTTTGTGTGTCTGTGTGTGTACACAAAGACAGGTGACATCCTAAGGCTTTATAATAATAAATATTAATAATTCACTCATCCATTTCTATTTTTGTATCTGTATTTTGGAGAAGACTAAATAAGGCATCACTTTAGTGTCTAATGGTTGAAGCTCTGAATGGTTTGATGATGGAGGAGAAAGGGATATCCGAGGGGTAGTGCAGCAACAGCATGTTTTGCTGCTTGCCTGACCCATTTTACCTCTTGCATAAGAAGGTTTCTTTGTAAAAAAAAAAAAAAGCCCTTGTCTTGCTATTTAAA
>NC_045754.1:11150809-11154058 GCF_008692095.1 Etheostoma spectabile | reverse complement strand
AAAAAAAAAAAACTCCCCCACCATCACCACCACCGCCCCCATCTGTTCCTCGTGGCAGTAAAGGATTTGCTCTGGGAATCGTTTTGGCTTTATGTATTATGTCACCACAGCAATCTAGAAGTTTGTTTTGGGGCTGCTTGCTTGTGAGCAGCTGGTCAATGACAGTGATAGGTTGTATTCTGTTATCCATGGTTGCTCACTCCTACCTTTCTCTAATAATTGGTGGGTAGGTGGTCGTCTGGTGGATTGATGGATGGCATTAATCGAGCTGTTTTCTCAGAAAGGTCTTCTCTTTTCTCAGGTTTCAGGGGCGTTGTGGCGTTAAGCCTGGCTCTGAGAGACACATCCACAGAAGTGAGGCGCACCATCCTCACCACCACTCTGCTGCTGGTCAGCTTCACCATCTGGCTGCTGGGTACGGCTGCTCATCCCATGCTGTGCCGTCTGAACATCAGGTCAGTGCTAGCATCTCTCCGAGCAGCACCGTCAATAGACGCTTGTCAAACCTATCGTCCTGTCTGTCACTTTTCCATCATTTGCGGTTTCTCTGTCTCTCAAACACAGACCCAGCTAGATTAAACTCTGACATTAAGTATTTAGCCAACAGCTCTTTGTAAAGCTTTTTTCTGCATGTTTGAACTCTACCTTCTCCCCTTGCAGCTCAGCCCTACACAGGCACTTAACTCAGTGTGTCTGCTCTGACTCTGACCTCTATTAGTGGCTTGCACGGCTGGTGCACAGGGCAAAAAGCAGGTCTGAAGGTCCCTGGAAACATTTTAGTAAAGAGATGGCATTTAAATTCAGCTTACCACCCTGTACACAGAAACCAGTGTATACACTACACTGTAGCCATATAAAGAGAACACATAAGACACATGCAAGTCTGCGTACTATCTGTGTTTCAAAGGCCAGTGGGCGATAATGATTAAGGAGTGCAGAAGAGGCGAGAAGGATGCAAGGCAGTAATTAGATACTTATATTATTAAAGTGTAATCTATGGCCCAGACCACAGTGGTATAATTTACTCCCACAGTCTTTCAAAGGCAGTGCTTTTGAATCTCCAGTGGCTCTCTCTCTCTCTCTCTCTCTCTCTCTCTCTCTCTCTCTCTCTCTCTCTCAGCAAATGTTTTATTAGTATAAGTAAATAAAAGAATTTAAAAAAAAGTTCAGTAAAACATTGAAATTGCCTTATTGAATATTTTTTAATTGTATTTAAAGGAAAAAGTCATTAAAAGAAAATACAGTGTACCCAGTAGTGCACACCTTGGACCATTTTTGAACATTAAAATGCTCTCTCTCAGACCTACAAGACACAGACAATGAAGCAGTCTGTGATCTTTAACGGAACCTGGAGCTGCTTTATTGTCAATGAATTGCAGATTGGTTTTGGTAATCCAATCTGCCAAGTTGTTTTTTGGAGTTTTTACAGCCAAATAAGCTTCATCTCATTGTAATGCTAATGTTTATTAACCAGACCAAAAACCAATATCTCTGTAAATCCCACAGGGCAATGCATTTGTGTCCACAAATACAGGTCTCTTGTTCTGTGTCAGCTGAGCAGCTAAATTAGTTTTTGCTCTGTTGTTTCTAGAGCCTATCTTCACCAAGACTAAACTGTGTCAGTGTTACAGTTTACACATAGCAACTTCTAAAGGCAGGTGAAATCTGTTTCTGGAAATATGTACAGTTTTAACTACATTTCTTAGTAGTTTTTGAAACAATATGAAGACCTTTACTTCTACAGTCTCTCTGGCTCCTCATTGACTTGTTACCCTGACTCTAGACTTAATTGTGACTTTCACTTCATGACGAGTTCATGATCCTTTGTTGATTGTCTTTAAATCACATTAAAACTTGGTTTCAAGTATTTTAATCAACATTAAATATGTGTGCCTAAATAGGCAGCAATCAAGATTACAGATCCCCTTCAGACAAATAAGATATTTTAAATACACTCTGCTTGGAATAATAATTTGTTTCTTGAAATGAATGAGAAAAGCACAAATAAAACACAAATACAGAAATTGTAACTTATACCTGTATATAATGTAAAATAGAAATATAAAATGGCAAGCAGTGTTCTAACAAGCAGAAAATCATGTAGTATGAACCAATTTCTTATAGTAATGGCTTATTGAGAAAATTGGTTTCCAGGGCCTTTTAAATTGGCACACAGTGGCTGATTTTGCAACTGAAACAATAATGGAAATGCATAATATGATGTAGTATTTCATTAAAATACATGTATTAGTTTAATTAGATTTAAAAATAAAATGAAAAATTACCAGCCCTTGGCATGCGTATATAGTCGTCTCTGTATAAAATCTTCACCTTTTCAGTTTTTGACTTATATTACTGTTTTACCTCATGACTATCCTTGCTTGTGTGCATGTATACATGTGGATATATGTCCTGAATAATACACTATTGACTGCACATTTCTGTCTCCATGACATTGCTTTGTGGGTAGTCATACCAAATGTGGACCCCATCACAGTACACTGCATCGAGCCTTCAGGGCTGTCATGTTTCAGAGAATAGCTCTGTTTTCCTCACTTCCCATCCCAAACTCCCACTTCTATTTCCCTTATCCGATTGTATGAAGTGAAGAGACAAGTAACAACTTTGAATGACTTCGGTGAATAATACATTACATCTCTTCACCTGGAGCAAATTCAACTTCCATTCAATCTCTGAAATGGCTTTGTGAAAAAGTCTTTGGAAGTTGTACCCTGTGTGAAATTGCTACTTTTTTTTTCTTTTCTTACCCCATAGCTACCTCAAAAGACCTACCACCGCAGGCATTAAATAAAAGAAAAAGGTAGTAAAATGTCTATTGTTTCCACTTTGTGAAATTTGCTCAAGAAAGCTGGTATCACAGGTAATAAGGTGTTGGGTGTACGTGTGTGGGTGCAATAAAAAAATGCCGGTCTGCACTGTTGACTGGAAATGGTGATGTTTATTTGTCTTTCCAATCCGACATTAGGTTTTGAATTTCCTATTAAAACACTAAAGACATTGGTTTTTTACAGATAAGAGTCTCACTTCTGAGTGTAGCCCAATAGCCCGGAGCAATTTCCAGCCACAAAGTGGGCAATAGAAATAATTCACTTTTATAACTGAGGCTCAAAGGAAAACCATATCATGTCAATATACAGTGGGATGCTATTGTTTGTTCCACTACTCTGCTATCTTAAGACTCTCACAGCTAGCCAGCCACACACACACACACACACACACACACACACA
>NC_045754.1:11149946-11150799 GCF_008692095.1 Etheostoma spectabile | reverse complement strand
CACACACACACACACACACACACACACACGAACACACGAAACACACTCAGAAATGCATGCTGTACAGGGGTGAGCTGAGCTGAAATAGGTAAACTGTCTGTCCATCATCAGTGAGAAATTCATGGGCTACATGTATAGGTAGATGGTTAAGGGTCAAACCAGACAAGAACATTGTCTCCGTTTTCAGTCAGCTCACTGTTCAGTCACACATCAGAATACAAGACAAAATGTGCTTTTAAAGCTGAGACTGGCTGTCACGCCTCCTCTCGCCAATTCCTCTCTTTTGCTCTCCATTTGGGTCTCAATTTCAAGGTACATTATTGCCCACACTTGAGTTTTATCATGCTGCTGCAAAATAAAGTGAATATTTACACTAATCTGCATACAGTAATGTAAATATTAGTTCACTGTATTGTGCAAGTAATTATTGATGCGTCCCAACACAACCTACCATGAAACTGTATAATGGTCCTTTTTTTCTTGTTCTTGTTTATTTCCTCTGTATTGTCGTTCTTGTTGCTAGAAGATCAATCCCATCCTACAGATGAGACGTTTGCTTTCCGATGTACAAACCAATACACAATTTATACAGTCTTTTTTTGCTGTACTTTACGTGTTGAAGATGAAATGCAAGCCTGATATGTCCTGATGGGTTGGAAAAGTTTTAATTAGTGAGACAGGTGCATTGTAGAAATGATAAATATGTCAACTATTGGCAGTATGTATATTAGAAGTTACTTATAACTTAGAATAATTGTAATGAGTTCTGGGATAAAAAATAAAAAAATCAGGTCCTTATCAGGTGTGTGTGTGTGTGTGTGTGTGTGTGTGTGTGTGTGTGTGTGTGTGTGTG
>NC_045754.1:11148865-11149923 GCF_008692095.1 Etheostoma spectabile | reverse complement strand
TGTGTGTGTGTGTGTGTGTGTGTGTGTTTCAGGCCTGTGTGTAGTGATTACTAACAAAACCGACTGGGGATCAATAAACAGTATAAATTATTATTATTATAGTATAGCTGATCATTTAGGAGATTTGTTTTACACTATAAAATGTTTGTTTCTGTGTTCACAGCCACTATTTGTGATAGGTCAGTATTAACAGAGAATACATCCTCCTCCTAAGGCTATTTTAGTCGTTACAGTACTGTAGTATTAGTGTAATTTAGGCAGTGATGGGAATAATGGTGTTACTTTTTTCAGTAATAAGTAATCTATTTGAGTACTCTTCCCATCTTAATAACGCCAGTACTGTTACTGCTGAAGAATGTAGCACGTTACTATAATTGAAAATGTTTTTTTTCATCAGACCAACTAGATCTCTGAGCCGAGACGCGAAGACTTTTTTCTTCCTTGGTTAGTGGGCTGTGCACGAGACAAGCGCATAAATGCTAACGATTGGCTGAGGTTGAGTAAAATGTCATGGTAAGCCAATCAGAGGTAGAGTTGAGCGGGTGTTTGAAAGCATGCATAGTCGGACGCACAACGAACAACGCAAGCGAGTCAGTCAATGAGACGCACACGCACACAAGCATAAACATCAGGCCACTTATGTTATTTGCACTACAAAGAGTGTATTTGTTATTTTTGCTATAGTGCTTAACAAGCATTATTTAATTTTGCTCAGATGTGGCCTGTTGACAGGCAATAAATATTAAATATATTTATCAAAAGTTCCAAAACCTCTATGTTGTTATTCGTATTGATCTACTAGACATAATATCAACGTACATGGCATCTGATTGGAGGCTACTCTCACTTTGTCCCACAGCAACATTTAAATAGTTTAGATGTGTGTACACAGTTTCTGTTAATAATGTATTGTAATAAGTGTCCATTTCATTATAATATTCAGATTTATTATAAATAATGGAACATGCACATGTATTTCAGGTTCCATTAAAGAGGGGTGGAGGTGGGGTCAAATTTGAGCATTTAACAATTTACTTGAAAGTAATGCATTAGTTACT
>NC_045754.1:11148222-11148855 GCF_008692095.1 Etheostoma spectabile | reverse complement strand
AAGTAACTAGTTACTTTTATAATTTGTAACTGATTATCTAATTTAGTTACTTTTTAGAAGAAGTAACTAGTAACTAACTAATTACTTGCCCAACACTGAATATAGGACATTGAAACACTGTTTCCTGAATCCCCTGAAATAAAAACTCTTCAAACTGCTTTTAATAGTCTAATTCAAATCTTTGAATATCATTATTTTCCCTCAGCCCAGCTCGGACTAATCGTTTTATTTTGCTTTTAGCATTTGTTCTTATCTATTATTAGTGGTAGCTGTAGATGTGCAGTTGCAAGGTCTTCAGACTTACTGCCTCTGCTCTGTGCTAAGCCTACTGCAGTTTATAGCTTTGCTGTCTATTCTTACTTAAAGGTACCTTGCCACACAAAACTGTTCTTACTTGAATTTTTTGAAATATATTAGGTCCATAAGTGTTGTGTTATGTCGTGAATGTAAAAATGAACTGCTACCTCCTCTGTCAGCTCTAGCCAGCTCTAGCCAGCTCTAGAAATCAGGTCAGTTACAGAAGCTGGTCAGTCTGACATCATGTTGCCTGAGCTCATTACTATTCATGAGCTTGCCCAGTTGTGCTGAGTAAAGGATGCTGAGAGCCAGGCTCTCATTGGCTAGCTGTTAGCC
>NC_045754.1:11147566-11148212 GCF_008692095.1 Etheostoma spectabile | reverse complement strand
AGTCAAGCAGCTTAGTTCATTGAATATTAATGAGAACTGGCGCAAACTGGCAGTCTTCCTGCAAGCTTTCTATACCACGCTAAAAGGCATTTCTTCCACAAAAAAATGTTACAGAGTCCATGGTAGAACTATAGGCATTACTACAAAGTAATGAAATACGTGTGGCAGGGCACCTTTTAATGTCATGAATAGGGCAGATATGTGTTCTGTGTGGGTTTTTCCATGGCTCTATGGATGGCGTTTAATTAAGAAGTGTTAGCATGCTAACAGGTATCTTAACAATAAGATGGTTACTATTGGTGGGAATCACCAGAGGCCTCACGATACGATATCATCCCGATACTTATGTCACAATACGATATTATTGTGATTTTAAACATATTGCAATGTTTTGCGTTATATTGCAATTTTTTTACCTTTTTTGAAAATTCAAAAGTTTCTCAATTTCAAATAATTTACCCAATGTCAGGATCTGTTTATCTAAAAAGAAACATTTCTTTGTAAAGCAGACAAACTGACCAAAACATAGACAGTATAATAATAGGTCCATAGTTGTGTAATGATTCAGTATTGCCACGCAAAATACTCAATTCAACTTTATTTATAGTATCAAATCATAAGTTATCTCAAGACACTTTACAGATAG
>NC_045754.1:11143653-11147556 GCF_008692095.1 Etheostoma spectabile | reverse complement strand
GACCACACTCTATAATTTACAAAGACCCAACAATTCCAGTAATTCCCCCAAAAACAAGCATTTAGTGCGACAGTGGCGAGGAAAAACTACCTTTAAAGTAGAAACCTCGGACAGAACCAGGTTCTTGGTAGGCGGTGTCTGACAATGCCAGTTGGGGGTGTGATGAGCAGTGGCAATAATAGTCACAATAAAAATATTGAAACTATGACTACAAATAGTAGTTGTAGTAGTTCATGGCATAGCAGGGCGCAGCAGGGCACTGCATAGCATAGACGGGCATAGCAGGGCGCGGGGCAAGACCACGGTGACAGCTGCAGCCATGACATAGGACTCCAGGAAATATTGCGATACTATGCTGTATCGATTTTTTTTTTTTTTTTTTTTTTTTTTTTCCATCCTAATGGCTACCCTGGTCTATATTACCTGGTTAATAACACCATGTTAGCATTGTCACTGCGGGCTCGTTAGCATGTTGATTTGTGCATCCGCTCTGCCTAAATACAGCCACACAGAGCTGCCAGCATGGCTGTACACTAACTACTTTCTGATTTAATTAGCATACTCCAAGGCAGAAGTGATGGAAAGACAGGACAAGATAACTAAAAAGATAGATGATGTCATTTTAAAATATGTTACGGTGGTCATAATGTAGGAGGCCTTGCTCTCTCGCTGTAGTATGTTGGAGGCTAAGATGGAACAGCTGGAGCCTGGCTAATGACTGACATTTTGCTTTGAGTAGACGATGGACTGGTAAAAACCATGTCTTTTATGTCACTCACTCTCCTTCAAGCACCACTGACCTCTCTCTCTCTCTCTCCCTCTCTCTCTCTCTTCTCTCTCCTCCCTATATATCTATCTATATATATATTTAGATAGATAGATAGATAGATAATTAATATATATATATATATATAATATAATATATATATATATATATATATATATTTATAAAAAGTATATATATATATATACAGATAGATATGTATCTATATATAGAGAGAGATATATCTATATCGTTCTTTCTCTCTCTCCCTCTCTTACTAGCTTCCTGTTTTTGACATCCATCTGCCTGTTGAGCTGAGATAACATTTTTCCAATTGTGGGGACTGTGTAGTACAAGAATACGACCACACACACATTTACACACCTCCTCCCTCCTAATATATAGGCATAACAGAGTGAAGGAGAGGGGAAAGTCACCCACATATCCGCATGTACACACGCAAATACACACTGCAGATAATAAAAGGATGTCAACCCGATTGGATGGTAGATACTTCAAAGGTCTCCAAAGATGAATGGCTTCTGCATAGGTTTCACCCCTTCTGATAAGTAAAGGAGGCAATAAGACAGAGGACATGAGAGAGAAGAGCTTAAATCCTGACTTCTTCTTTATTGGTACATTCTTTATTCTGTCCAGTCAAAGTGATTGCTTTGTAACAAATGGAAATGGGAAAATACACGACAAAGTGGGAATTAAAAAAAACAATCTGCAACAAGAGATGACTTTGGAACATAGACAGGGTACAGAGACTTTTCTTTTTTGCTTTAAAAATTTAACATATTCATTAAATGAGATTTACAAAGCAATCTTTATTGTACAATAGCTTTCTGAATGTGGAAAAGGGTCCCTCTTTTTTTGTCTATTAAGGGGGTGAGGTGACTGTTGGTCAGATTTGTCAAGCAAAATGCATCTGACATGAACACATGACTTTTTTTCTACAAAACACATCCATTTTTAATGTAGCTTGATGATGCAATGATGGGTTGGAGCTATAATGCTGTTCCCAGAACACTTGGTCGCTGTTATTTATCAAAACAACCTGCAGTTCTCTGTCTTCTTGTCTTCCTCAATTTTCCTCTTCCCATGTTCCTCCTTGGGGGATTTCTACTCCCTTGCTGCCTGAAAGTTAAGTCTCATTTCTTATTACATTGAGCTCAGCTTCAGTTGGGAGACAGGGTTTAGATGTGCACTACTAAGTCACAGTGGAACCCTGCATATTGAGCCAGCCACACCGACCAATGATTATGTCCTAAGTGTTGAAGAAGCAAGCTTCATTTTAACATTTCAGATGGTTCTTCTCTCAGTCAGGGAAAAAGTTCTGCCATTATAATTCAGCCTGTCCTCTTCCGCAAGTGGATCTCAGCTCCAAATAGACATGACCACAAGCTGACATTTGCCATTTCTGTCTGCGCCAGGCAGCACAGCATTATCACCAGTCGAGTCTAGCTAACTTTGTTTTGCTAAGACTGAAGTTGCCTTGTATGCACTGCCTTGTTCACACTTATTCTGCATTCATGAAGGAGGAAAGAGTCAGTCAGTGCAATTTGTAGGGTAGTAGGTAGGACTGCACAATTAATCAAATTTTAATCACGATCACAATTTTGGCTTACCGCAATCAAATTAGCACGATTGAGCGATATTTTAAATGCATAATTCCATTCATAGAACGCTTTGGGTTTTTTTGCAAAGCCAATCTATCACTCCGTAAACCACCGTCTGATCATGTGCCAGTCAGAGTTGTTCCCTACACCGCGCAGCTTAGTTTCTAGATATAGACAGTCACAGAGGAGAGTAACGTTACAGTAACAGATAGCAGTTGGTTATACGTCACAAGGTTTAACAGTTTCACAGTAAACGCAACATTTTGTCCCGTCTGTGTTGTTTTTAGACTACAGCAGTGACCAGTGCTAGTTTGAATCTGTTTGCTTACAGAGCTCTAGGGTGCGTCGAACATTTTTCCTCTAGGTTGCACCAGTGCACCTAATGTCCTCACATCCGCTGCCTCTCCACAAACAAAGCAATGTTTATATTGATATGGTTTAATTTTGCATTAAATGACCAATTTCTTCTTTAAAACCGCGGTTTAATTGTTATCAACACAGTTAAGAATGAGAGGCAAACCTGTATTTGTACCAATGTTTCCGCTGGAAACTCTCTGTTATTGCGGCTGCCACGGCAAAAAACACAGAAGAAGTTATTGAATGCAACTAACTTCAGTTTGGAGAATAATAGCGTGTGAGACAGAGCTTGCTGGACCTGGGCGAGATATGCGACCAATGGCCAGGATATCATAGTTCATAAAAATGCAGCACAGTGACAATATAGGCATTTCATACACACCACGTGTGTAACTCTGCTGACCTGCCACTCGACCCGTGTTTGACCCATTCATAATGAGTCGGCGGTAACTCTGTGAGTAGCATATGTCCATTGCACTCCCTCTCTTTCCCTAGCTTTATTAATCAGTTATTGTTGAAAACAAGTGAAGCAGTTCAAAGATGCATCTTTTTTTTTTTTTAAATATATTCTAGGCTATTTATTTCAGATGATTTTCATTTATATGTGTTGCAGCTGTATGTATGTACAACCTACAACTTCAACATTAGAGGAATGTAACACAATATGGATGTGAAAGCAGTTATAAATAGCCTATGTGACAATAAATTTGTTTTGGTTAAAACCAACACATAACCATGATAATTAATCGTGATCTCAATATTGATCAAAATAATCGTGATTATTATTTTTTTAAGTAATGTATTTGCGCTGCTGTTAACACACTGCTCTCCCCTCTCTGACACACAGTTCAATGGGTTTCCTCTCACAGTGGATTCATAGTTGAGGCGGTGTGCAGAGAGACTGAACAGATTGCTGTGGTAACCGCGTCTGTCAGATCAGCCAATATGGCAAGTTTATCAGGTGGAGATTGACTCTGGACGGGGTCTCGTACATTGGAGTCCTGTGCTCCAGCCTCCAATAAAAAGGCCCAGAGGCACAGCCTAATGGATGTGACGTCAATACGAAGTGGGAGGAGGTGAGCCATTAAAAAGAGCATCAGGGCAATAAAAGTGTGTGTGTGTGTGTGTGTGTGTGTGTGTGTGTGTGTGTGTGTGTGTGTG
>NC_045754.1:11142439-11143640 GCF_008692095.1 Etheostoma spectabile | reverse complement strand
GTGTGTGTGTGTGTGTGTGTGTGTGTGTGTGTGTGTGTGTGTGTGTGTGTCCGCTTGTTTGTCTGCTTGTGTGGGTGTATATATGGGCAGATAGATGCTCTAAATGCAAAACCAGGGAATTTTGCACAAACATCTTATGCAAATTCAATACACAGAAATACAAAAATTTGAATTGATTGTTTTTACATAGTCTCAGTTAAGCACCAGAGAAAGGTAAGAGGAAAATATAGTGAGGATATCACCATGTGCTGTGTGCATCTTTGGCAGGTGTCTGGGGGCTGGAAGACGATCCACACATGAGTATGAATAATAAAACGGACACAGGGTGCCTCTCTCACACACGCATAAATGAAAACGCACACAAATGCACATACACGCACATCTTTCCACTCCACTGCTGAATGAACAATGCTTTAAGAATGTGGTGTGCATGGAGTCCACTGAGAGATCGGCAAAGTGGTAATGAGGGATGATGGATGGTACTGATGGGGCTAAATTTGCAACACTGCAGAGAACAGCGGATGTAGAGATAGAAAGTGTGTTTGAAATACTCAACACCCAACACTGCATTGTTGTCTGTACTGTTTACGAGGAAGCCGTGCCATGTGTTTGTGTGGGAGAGTTGTGGGGGCTACACTATGTAAGCGGAGAGCGCTAATGAATCCAACTTACCCAGCATCCCCAGCTGCTTAGCGACCTGGCCTCTCAATCACTCTCAATGGGCACCTCTTATTTATAGAGCCATTATTTTTAGCCCTCTATCATTTCAGCCCTCTGCCTCTTGGAGAATTACAGAAAGAACACTGGGCAGAAAGATGGAGACAGAAAATTGGAGAGACAGCCTGAAAAGATGAAAATATAATCGATTGAATCTAGTTCATTTTTATACATACACAAGACAAAATTCTTTTTTTTTCTCAAAGTTTTGGTTTCTTTCTTACCAATTTTGAAAAGAAAAAAAAAGTTAATTTGCTGAGACCTTGGAATGTAGCACAAGAGGGGAAGAGACAAGAAATGTCAGACAGGTTGTAGACTCTAAATGTAGCTATTCTATCTAAAACACTTATTTGGAAGTGTGCTCACCCAAAATGTTAGTTATGAAATGTAAAAAAAAAAATGAATGAGTGTTTTCAGCTGAAAGCCAACATCCTATGAACTGATGTTGGCTCTTTGGGCAATTTGTATGCAGCAGAAAGACATC
>NC_045754.1:11140444-11142429 GCF_008692095.1 Etheostoma spectabile | reverse complement strand
ATACAACACAAACCACACAACAATTTACACTATAAAACATCGGGATGCTAACATGCTGTTGTCTACAAGGTAATGTTTACCAGCTTCACCAGCTTGGCTTTTGCATGTTAGCTAACATTTGCTAATTAGCTCTAAGCACAACATGAATCTGATCTGACGCCACTAGCCTGGAAAAAACGTTATGCCAAATGTGATGGACATCCACACATTATTAACTTTTGTAATAATGTTTAAGTTTACATTTATTTTGACTTTCGTTTGTTTACAACCTGTCTGATGGCTAGTATTCCTTGCCCTGTTTGACTTTGTCCTAGCATTTAGTAATAAGACCCTGTTTGTGAAAAAAAACGGTAAGGTCAGCAGCTAAGAGGATGCATTCCTCACTTTAGACAGGATCTATTGTTTCTTGTTGTTAGGTGACTTCCTCCTACTCCCTGTCAATGCAAACTAAGATAACCGTCGAGGTTACACTGTGTCACTGTGTCACTGTCCGTCTTGTAAGTGATGATCCGCTCTGCTCTGAATGTTAAGTTCACGGCAGGGTTGAAACCCGTCCATTTGTCTTTGATCGGTGCTGTGAAATCTGGGCTCTCTGTGGATGTTCTTGTTTGGTCCCAACTGCTTGTTCTTGAGGCAAAAATCATTGGCCTGAGAGAGAACAACAGCGGCCGGCAAACACGGACTCCCAATACACAGATGAGAAAAGAGAGGCAGATTTAATGGTTCAGCAGAATGGGCACACGTTGAGAGAAAGAGAGGGGGGTTCAGATAAAAAAAAATGGATGTAGACTAAGTCACTATGAGACAATTAAGTACAATTTGTGAAGATGGTCATTTACTCAGTATTGGCAATGCACAAATCAAATCAATGGAATCAGATCTTCATCAAAAGGCAGCTGTTATGTAACTGGTATATTGCTATGGGTCAGACTTCACCCATATAAATATGTAGGCTTGTGTGTATGCATGCAGTACATTTGTGTGTATGGCCTTCCGTCTTTTCTAACCTTTCTCACTTGGACTGTAGACCCCACGCCTCCAGGCAGAACCAGAGAAAAAGAATAGACTTGGCTGCCAAAAAGACTTGAGTGGACCATCTGTTCCTGTGTATGTGGTCAGTCTGAATTAGGCCCCCTCTCACACACATAGACACACACAGATACACAATCCCATCCTCTTTCTAACTGGCTTTCTCATGTACTGTATTTCATCAAGCCTCTTACGTGCACTGGCATGGTGCATCTGGCTGTCCAGTCTGCTGTATCCCGTGGCCATGTGTCTGGACTTCTGTTCAAAGGGGCTGGCGTTTCAGGGGGAAAAAAAAGGGAGAGGTGGTGGTGGAAGGAGGGATCCTATTGATTCATAACCGCTAGCAACGCGCCAAGAAGTTGCTTTCATAATCCTCCCTCTTAAATAATTCACAACTCGCCCTCAAAATTTCATCAGCACCTACATATAGAGCACAATATCCCCTCACTGCAGCAGCATTGTGAAGATTGTGTTTTTATAAAAGGGGGAGAGGGGGATGAGGCAGCAGATGAGTGAGCATGTGGAAAAAACGGCTGATGTCCAAACCCCAAGATATTACACAAACTATTACAGACCACTTATGAAAACGCATCACATGCATGTGTGGATCTAAAGACATGATAGTATACCAGCTCCATGCCCGGGGGGGTGTGAGACAGTGGTTTGACACATCTAATTTTGTCAGGCAGAATTGACTAATGGTCATCCTGACTAGCTATCTTTTCACCATTCCTATCATATCTTGCCGTCTTACCTGTGTCAGTTCCACTTGGAAAAAAGATACACAGTGGTCCAGTCTCCATCCAGTGCAGGTTTAAAAGTGCTCTAAGTGATGTCACGCGTGTTTTAGGCTACAACATTTGTCGTCGCAGCTAACGCTAGTTTAGCCAACTGCTATTTCGGCTAACCGTTTGCTGACAGCTTGATTCATTCTAAAATAACGTTACTCAAACTAA
>NC_045754.1:11136077-11140434 GCF_008692095.1 Etheostoma spectabile | reverse complement strand
AAGCAGGCTACAGCTAAATTAAGACAAGTATTGAGTGACTTATTTTAAATGAGCACAAGTAAAGTAGAAGTGACGGAACCGCTGTTATATATTTTAACAGTTTTTTTCATGTTTGAAGGTTTTTTACATGCTGTCTCAGATAGCGGTTAACTAATCTAACGTTAGCTTTCCATGGAGGCTAACGGTAGACCTCTTCTGTGGAACAGATTGTGTCGTAAATCCCCTTACATCATGATTATCATCTGCACATTCGCAGGACGGATCGTGCAGGCAGCACGGATCGTGTACCAACGTACAAACGGCAACAAAAATAAACTGTGCTCTTTTAAGCCCAACTTGAAGTACAAAAAGCAGGCCATTTTCCTGTAAAAAAAACAAGGTAATCCCTAAAGTTGGCTTTGCAGCAGTAAGGCATTATAGTACAGTGCCGTATATAACACAAAACGGGCTACTGTTGATGGATCTGCCTCGTCAGTCATGTAAACCCATTTACCACTAAGTCCTTTCTCTGAGATTCTCCTTTTATTTTTAGCCAAGGCCAGCAAATACCACCCCTTGATCCTCTACTATTAAGAGGTGGCACTGTTGAAAATGACAGACAAACACAGCATCAAGAAATGCCTCAGATTCAGCCATGAAGTGTTTAAAGATATCTAAAGGACACATCTGAGCTCATAGCCTTGAGGCGTTTTTGGCAAAGAGTGAGAAAAAGGAAGAAGGAAGGAAGGCAATATAAAGCCAGAGATTTGTTCTGTTCCACAATTATGAACAATCCGGCTACTAGAATAGAATCGCAGGCAAGTGCAACTCTAGTTATTGAAAGCTTCATTAACAATCTTGGTTTTAGTGGTTTTCACTGACCACAACCCTTTTCATTATGATTTCCCAGTTGGCAATGCACATGCACCAACCAGCAAGCAGTAATGTAACAGGCTATTATTGTATTTTCAGTCGAACACTTTGATGGTCATTAACAATCATTAAACAGCTTGAGCTGTTACAACATTTCATAAAGGACCTGACTGGGCCTGTGAGTGACTTTGGCATAGCTGGTCACATTTGTGCACGGCTTACACTTTCACACAATTGTTAATAGTTCTTGTTGATGGCAAACTAGACATTTATGGAGGCAAATACAACATGAATTTACATTTTATTTCCCTGTTGTAGATCTTGTATTTTTGTTCTCCTACTGCAGTGCATATACTGTAGAAAGCATTTGAATAGCTATTATACATTGGCATTGTGTGGCTTTTTTTACATGCCAACAGTGAACATTTTCAGGGGCAGTGCTTGTGAGTTGTTATTATAGCTGCCTAGTAATATATTTGTCAAAAGTAATGTTATCATTCCTAGAGGGCAGTACATCTGCACCACCAAAACTGCTTGACTGGTGGTTGTAGCTCTTTTTTTTTTCAAAAGTAATAACTCACCTTCCATTCCTGTCAGTAATCAGAGAAACAAAGTAGCGCTGATATCCTTTGCAGTATCTGTTATACAGCCAATTCTTGCCTTGCTCTGGATCCCGCTTACTCCACTAGGCTAAAATTAGGCCATTTCCCTGTGTCATGCTGAGTTATTCAGGTGAACATTGTGAGAAGGGAAATTAATTCTGTGTGATGAAAATATCTTTGGCTCTCACAGCCTCCTCTGCTCCCAACTGTCCTTGGTTATCCACAGGGATTCAGCTGGCTGAAATGCTAAAAGACTCCCCTCCTGCTAAACTGACACTGTTTGAAACACTGATGGCTGTCAGCTTTCATAATGGAGGGATGTCTTTCTCTCCAGCAGTTGACACAGGGGTAATATGTAAGAGAGGCTTTAACTAAGACAGAGACATCTTACAGTATCTTACAGTTTTTTCTTGTTGTTTTTTACCTTTAATCTCATATATTTAGCAAAGTTGGATCCTGACACAGTAATGGCATGATGCAAGGGAAAACAAATCAGTGGACAAAAGCAGAATAGTACTTATTACCTAGATTATCTGAAGTACTGTACAATACTGAGGTAGACAAGTGGCAAATCGCCTAAAATAAGTAATTCATTTTTGATTCCTTTTCATTCATACTCCCTACATTGAGAAATTATATTTTTTCCTCAACTACATTTATTTGATAGCTGTAGTTTAGATCTGTTTTTACATACAAAACACCTTAAATATAGCATCATGCTATAGTTAAATAATGAAGTAGTTAGATCAGAGACCCCCTTGATCAACCAACAACAAAAAAGGAAAAGTTGGCCATTTTGGAAGGCATGCTTATTCGCTTTATTGCCGAGAGTAAGATAAAAGGATCTTTATAAAGCGTATATATTCCAAAATATATCTTTTTTTTTTTTTTTTTTACTACATAAGATCATTTTTGTTAACATACTGCTACCACATAAATAATTGACACTGATTTACACTCTTTCTATTTGTCAAATATCATTGATCATGACAAATAAATTGATAAACCAAACTTTTACTTTTTTAGGTTGAAATTTGAATTAATTCTTCACTCCGTGGCCACAGCCCACTGAGCTCCCAGCTGAGCAGAGCAGCAGAGGTCTGGCGAGATCTGCCGGATGATGCGAATCTCGGCAGACCTCGTTTGCCCTGCGTTCCGC
The DNA here is from genome assembly GCF_008692095.1 of Etheostoma spectabile. NCBI lineage: Eukaryota > Metazoa > Chordata > Actinopteri > Perciformes > Percidae > Etheostoma > Etheostoma spectabile. Next base: position 11,137,821 of record NC_045754.1, on the reverse strand, counting down.
GCACGGGCACCATGGAGGGAAACCAAACACCGTTCATCTAAACACAATGCCCACACAAAGAAAAACTCAAGCTGGATTAAAATTTGCAAAATATCCCTTTAAGTGCTTTTACACTGTCGGATTATGACTTTTACTTTACTGAAAGACTTAAATATATTGAAATTACGAGTTATATAATTGCACAAGTGCATTTCAAAATGGGTGAAAATGTCAATGTAATAACTGTTGGCATCAGGCCATGACTAGCAGCAATTTTCGAGTTGGCATTACATAATGTGCCGAATTATTTTTGGCCATTATTATCCTGTGCCTCTGATGAAACAACAGAAATGATAACATGATATTGGGCATCTGTTGAGTGGGTGATCATTCATCAGTGTGCAATATGGCAGAAAACGTTGAAAGTTTGGTCTGGTTAGATAAAGGCATCCTATAAAATACATCATCTCTTTGAAAATTAACCATGTTTTTATGAAAAAGCTTTGCACAGCCCAGTGCAACGTGCACAGATAGATGCTTGACTACTATCACTGATACACATGCATGTGAGACCATACATACACTAACCACAACCACACACGCACTACTCTGCCAATTTTATTTTTATACCAGCTCAAGTGATGTAAAATTTAGGTTGCAGAGAGAGTGGGACTCTCTCACTCTAGGTTCCAGTAGATTGACCTAAATATCGCAGTTACACGGAGACTTGGCCATATATGGATTGTTCTTTTGTAACACTGCAGTGATGGGAATGGAAGCTTATTTTGGATTGTTCTTTGTTTTGTCTCCTCACCCACCGCAGAGTCATAATAATGAGAGATATAGGGGCTCTGCACACCTCATGCATGACAACATATAAATCATCTAAGTGATGCTTCTTAGGTGAATTTACAGTGGTCGAGGAGGCAGGGTTTCATACATGGTGGACGTTAAGAGCTTATCACACTGCAATGCTGATGTGTGTACTTGTGTGTGAGTGCCGTTTACTCCATTTTCTCACGACATCTAGAGTTCAACTCAAGGATTTTGTTTTGGGGGACTTTTTTGTGGTTTGTTACTACATACAGTACCACAAATGCAGTGTTATCTTAGCGTCGGAACCTGCAGTGACTCCCAATTTGATTAACAACTCTTTTAATATATGTAGAAAACAATTAGAAATGTTTACTGAAGCGGTCATAGGTTTGTTAAATCAGTAACATTTGTAAACAAAGAAGTAAAGCAGGCCTATAACTTTAGTTATGATCAAACAAAAAAAAACGAAATTCTTGTTTTTTAGTATTAAAACATTAAGAGCATAAAAGCATGACATATTGTTCCTTTATAGTCATTTATCTCAACAGTTTGGATAAGGGCCATGTCTTTGCGTTAATGCACAGTCCTAGCTTTTATAAAGTCCTGCCACTGCTGGTTTTTCTTATCACTCACTCTAATCACTTCAGTCAATACAATCCAATCTTATAGTCAGTGTCTGAGTCACTGCAGATTGCAGTTTTTTTTTTTTTACACGATTGCTAGATTTTCTTGAGCCAGAGCACACATTCTTCTTAGTCCCTGAAATGTTTTCTGTTTGAGTTGATAAAAAATGTTGCTTTTATTAACATCTATTTCAACAACTATTGCTCTGCATAGTCTGCATATAAATGTGATCTTATTGATGAGCTAGCAATACACTATATATAATGTGACAATTTAAATCTATGTTGTTTGTTGAACTGTGATACCACTCATTGCTTGTGTGTGT
>NC_045754.1:11132300-11136067 GCF_008692095.1 Etheostoma spectabile | reverse complement strand
TGTGTGTGTGTGTGCGTGTGTACATGCTCATGTGCATGCGTGTGTGTAAACAGGAAACTGGAAGGCTGACTTACAGCTTTCCTCTTTTCCAACCTCACAGTAAAGAGACTCTGACTCTCTTTGTCTCGCGTCTCTCTCTCTCTCAATGTGCTCCCCTGTCTATTTCTCTCTCATCCTCCTCTCTCTCTTTCTCGGAGCAGCAAGAAATAGCACAGAGTGAGCACAGCAGATGGGACGAGTGTCGGAACTTGATTTACCCTGCCTGCTGAGTATAATGCTACTTGAGCACTTGAACTCATCCAAATGTTTATTAACTAGTGCTGCTAATCACATCCAGAGGAGATTTTCTCCTTACGAGGAAATGTTTTTCCTGCATGTAAACACAGGGAACTACCACCTGTAGACTGCCTCAAAGATAAGAGGCTATATTATAAATGAGCTGTACTGTATGTGCAGAGTAGTTGATGTTTCTGGGAGCTGTTTTGGCTGTGTGTACAGTGGGCCTGCAACACAGCAAGCACACGTTTATCAGCCCACTACTGTCTCTGATGATAATGCTACAGAGACACAGACACACATGTATGTGTGCACACACACTGCTCAAGACAATATATTTTGCTGTATCTCTTTTCTTTGAGGCAAAGTGGAAATATTATAAGGATGTGTTTATGGGTGAGCAGGGGTGCTTTCTGCATCCATCTTGGGTGTGACAGTTATGCCTTTCTTGTACTAAATAAAAAGCAGCAAAATTCTCTTACAGTTAAAAAAAACAACAAAAAAACAAGTCCAAACACAGAAACCATACAACATGTTTGTATTAAAAGCATCGCTCCCAAAAAAACCTGGATGAGTCGTCAGTAAAGGCCCTGTGCAGAACGCTTTGTCATCCTGGAAAATGTCCAGAGATATTTTAGTCACAGTGTAGCTCAGCAGAGTGGAGATATTATCAGCACACAAAGACCACACTTATGTTGCCAATTTTGTCTGAGTTGATCTGATTGTTTTTTTGTTTTTATGCTTGGGTGTGGTTTCCATGCAGAATGGGAAATTCCACCTCATTAGGGGAGGTAGCTGGGTCATGGGAGACCCACATTACTCATTACACAAGTACCCGTGACTCAGCTGTTGTCTGGGACCCGATTTCCTGCAGTAGATAAACATTAATGTAAAGTTTACAGACTTTCCTCCATAGCGCTTTGTTACCTCTCCCATTGTCGCTGTCCACTTTCACTTGTTTGCAGATGTATATTTGTGAACTAACGGTCACAGAGTTGTTAGATCAGTGTGGATTTGATTCATCTTTATTGAGTGTCGGTGTGTTGAAAATAAAGGTAACAGGGCACAGGCGGTCACATCGATCTATAACACGATACATTGAGAGCAGCCTGACTGACAGTAAAATATTCTCCCAAAGACACAAAACAGAAGTTGTCCTTCTCACAAACATCCCCGTCTCGCTATTACCTTTTGTTCCTCTCTTTTAAGAGGGACTGTCTCACTTTGCTATTCTCTTTTATGTATTTCTCTCTGCCTCTCTCTGGCTGTCTTGTCCTGTCTCATAGTCAATCTTTCACTCACACAGTCACCAACTCACTCTCTCTCTCTCACTCTCTCTCTCTCAGACACGGCAGCACCAACTCATTCTTTCACTTTCATGTCACTGAAGACTATCTCACTCACCATCATGCTCAGGAAACTGGAATTCATTTTCTTTTGTTTTGTTATCCTCTCCCTGATCTTTTTTTCCCCTGCTCCTTAAGCTTGTGTTCCTTTTCTGGCTCTTTCCCTCACACTTTATTTGCCCTTTCCGTTTTCTATCAGCTAAGTTCAATGACAGAGCCTGTCTCCTGGGAATGTATTCCACCGGCTGATGGCAATGCGTCATGCGTAGTGCCATCCAAGAGGTTTTCCCATAACACTTTGTACCAAAACAACTTGCTCCAGTGTAAGACCTTGCATAATAAACACAAATCTCAAGCACCTCCTTTACCTTCATCCCCGTGCAGTTTCTGCACAATTTCAACCTCTGTGCCTTTTTCTACTGTTCTGACAAGAGGAATGAATACATGTGGTGGGCAGAAAATTAAGGGAATAGCAGGGAGACAGTAGAAGGAGATGACAAAGAAACACAATTAGGAGGAGGTAGGAGGGAAAAAGAGACTAAGAGTGATGTGACAGAGTGAAATGGATGTTGTGAAGAGAGATAGGTTGGATGAAAGTGGAGGACAATGAGACATTTGAAAGCGGACAGAACGGATTTGGAAAAACAGTAACAGAAAGAATCTTAGGTTTAAAAAAATAAGAAAAGAGACAAAGATGGATGTGGTTAAGATAATTATGGGTGTAGAGAAGAAGATGTTGCAAATAAACCGGAAAAGACAGAAGCTGGGTGGAATACTGTAAATAGAGGAAGAGACAAGGACAGATGGTGAAAAAGGAAAACAAAAATGGTTAATGATGGATGGTTTGATGGGATAGACCACAGCAAGGATCAAAATCAAATTAACCACCAAGTAAATAATAATATTCAAAATGTTTTCCTTAGTTTCACAGCATAGGAGTAAACTTAAATGTGAAAACAGATAACACTAATCAGAGAGGGAGGAATTAAAAAAAACAAATAGTTAAGACAAACACTGGAGATGGATTGTGGAGAGAAGGCAGCCAAGACAAAAATCTGCACAACCTAAAGTAGTCACAGCGCTCTAATGCTCTGATGAGAATCTCTTCTTTGCTGTATTATTGCAGGAGCCTCTCGGTGAAAGGCTTTGGCATCAGCGCCTTCAAACTGAACACACACACACACACACACACACACACACACACACGCACATGCACATACACGCGCATACACAGCACAGTGATAGTGGTAGGTTCTTTCAAAATGTTCTGAGCCTTGCAGCAGTAATGCTAGGCTATTAGAGTTAACTGCTGACCTGTGGGAACCAGCATCGACAGCCATCTTGTGCTCAGCATCCCTCTTACCTCAGCCCAATCTCATGGCAGTTTGTGAAATTGTCATGTTATTCAATCTATTGATTCATGTACAGATCACATTAATGTTAATTATTTTCATGTGTTAATTACGAATTTTAAAGTAATTTATTTCAATGGCAAGCCTATTTAGTGATCACAGTACACTTACAGTAGTGAGTCGTATTAAAAAGCCGAAAATCCATGCAGGGAGGTTGGTTAGGCTGGTGGATGGATCAAACAACACAGGACTTTCACCCCAGACAGTGGGGATTGTGTCCAGCATGTTGAAGTTCCTTTCTGTGTTAATCTCTTCCTAACCACAATCGTCCCATTGTTGCGGCCGGCGTTCTGCGTTTCAATTCCTTGTTGTCACGTCCCCCAGAGGCCGCGGATCGTGTCCCGGCGTGAGTTGTTCTCACCGTCCCGCGTGTGGTGTTTGATTTCGACGTTGTTGCATCTCCCAGAGCACCCCAGTGTCATGGCAGTTCGTGAAATGGTCGCATTTGAAAATGTTGACGTATACATGTAATAAACGCAAAAAACGTGACATGTACACAAAATGATAAATCTAAATAACGTGACCATTTCATTATCTCTGTGGGAAACGCTTTACCTTCAGTGTACTGAATGGAGGTATTTTGGTTCCTGAAAAAACTGTAAATGATGGATTTTGGATGACATGCAATTATCATAATGTAGGAAAATGCTACAAAGTCGTCATTGGTTTCAGATTCAGGGTAAAAGATGGTGTGTGTGTGTGTGTGTGTGTGTGTGTGTGTGTGTGTGTGTGT
>NC_045754.1:11126606-11132290 GCF_008692095.1 Etheostoma spectabile | reverse complement strand
GTGTGTGTGTGTGTGTGTGTGTGTGTGTGTGTGTGTGTGTGTGTGCAGGGAATGCGTGTGCACGCTGAGATGGTGCCCTTGTTCCCCAATGAAGCAGCTCAGTAGGCTGTCACTGACGAGTGCTGAGTCACTTTGTTTCAATTGAGAGCGAGCAAGCAGCCAGTCGGCCTCTCCTCTCAGCCCTGTCGCTCGAGCACGCCTGCAGCTAAGTAGGGTTCTCACCTCGACAGGGTAATAATGGCGGGAACGCAGAATATCAAACATAATTTCAACACAGTTGGTCATTTATCAAAGGTTTACCCTGCTGACATTTTCTTGGTGTGATGTGGAAGACGAGGCTGATTTAGATGAAACCGTTTGAAAGGTCATGTTTAAACCAAGGGGGTAGGCGAGCATCTGGAAAGCGTACCTCCTATGGGGAGATTCTTAGGCTAACAAGCCATCCCCTGCCATTAGCATTCTATTGACTGAAATTCATTTTGGCGTCACTTTGAAAGCAAATCCCTTTACATCTGAAGCGTTTAAAAACTCTATTTGTCCATGGTTTATTTCTAAAGAAACACGACAATGTATCTCACGTTATGGCTCCATAGCGGTCGTTTATTTGTAAAAATAGGCTAACAATTGTGTCCTAACAATGCGACTTTCTGTTGCACAGGCAGTTTTGACTCACGTTAGCTGTTTAAGTTTAACTACTAATGTTAACTAGCATTTTAATTAGCAATAATTAGCCTCTGCCTATGTTATTTCCTTACATATACCTACGCTCTCCGTCTCTGTGAGATTCAGAATGATTGAGATTTCTCTTGGCATAGCTACCGGAAGACTTACAACTTTTCAGACAGGTTGCTTACGTCCCATCTACGTAACTGGAAAATTGCTTCTGACTTAACTTCTCTCTGTCGAAGTCTAAGGTGTTGCGGTGTCCATTTCTTTCACTGTCTATGGTTCAAACTGACCTTGGTCACACGCTGACTTTCACTTTCGTTCTTAGTCACATGCAAAGCTAAACTGACTTTAAAAGAGGTACAGTTTCACATGTAATAAAGACTAAAATCGTCTTTTTATTTTCATTTTCTACAGAGTGGGCGTGGATGCAGATGAAAGTCCAGAAGACCTTACTCATGAGGTAAAAACACCTTATTGTCACTATTCAGTCTGCTCTGTTTATAGCCACAGTCATTCTTCTTTCTGGCATTGAAATGTATTTTAATCTGCAGTGCTACAACTTTGTGCTGGTTTATTTGCAAGTGACACTTTAAAATAGTGTCAGCGCCATGATCAGCTTCCATATCCAGGAATGCAGTAAAAATGTGATGTCCAGTAAATCTTTGGTCAACAATATAAAAAGTATTTGTATTTTTTTAAAGGAGAACATAAAAGATTGTGTTTGTGTATACCAAGCAGAAAAGCAGAAATCTCTCTTGCATACGTCTACTTTCAGTCTTACAAAAAGTCTAATACCCAAGATGCTAAGGTTTGCTGTAACTGTATGTTGTGTGCTGCCTCCATTTAGCTGCACTTTAGCTATTGCTCATCAATTCAGTTTAGAATATTGAGCAGTAGTGCTACTTTATATTTATGTATTGCAGACAATAGTGTTTGTTGTTTATAACACTTCAACTATTGCAAACAGTAGTCCTAATGGTCTACCTTTAGTTTTTAGATTCTGTTTAGGTATTCAGGGGATACATTTTTCATGAAAAGTCTCCGCCAGTATACATTACATTTTAAAAATGAGGAGCTAATTTCCAAAATATGGAGGAAGAAATAAAAAATGCCAGTAGGAACCCTCTCACAAGGCTTAAAAATGACTAATGTAATCACTAATGCAATTATCTTTATTGTAATATAAATATCTATAGAATTAAAGATAAACTATGCAGCTTCACTTTCTTTCCAGATGACTTTAGCAGGTGGATGCCCTGCAGCGTCTATTATTCACTCATTCATAATACTTAACATAACTTACACTTTATGTGCTTTTTGCTTCCTTGCCAACACTACAGCTCTCTCCACTGGAGGAAAATGAACAAAGTGAGAGGAGAGGAGCAATCAAATTCAAAGACAATGAAATTTCATTTGGTTAAGAGCTATTTTTAATTACCATTAAAGTGCTGCAGCACTGTACTGCGTCACATTTACTGAATCTGTACGTGTTTGACTCCTGCTATAGGGCATTACTAGACCTTTTTATTTTGCACACACTGTACATTACAAGGATAACATTATGCAGCATTTTTACACGTACATAGCAAGGATTTACAGCATATCCTGCCATCCTCTTCCACCAACACATAATATGCTTCCACCCTTTAATCTGTTTATTTTGACACCGCATTACATCAAAGTAAAGAAGAGGTTCAAGAGGAGGGAATGCAGTTTTTGCTTCCTGCTCAATTTACCATCTGTAGCACATCCTTTTATTATTATTATTTACTTTTTGTGCATACACATCCACCCACCCACACACTCCCCCCTACCACCTTACCATGGCTGCTTCCATGCAACTCTCCATCCCATCTCTTTCATCTTCTTATTTGACCTGACTCTTATCTGCACGCTGTGACTGGGGCATGGTCTGGGCAGCTCCTTGGCATTATGAGGCCAGAGGGGCAGACAGAATAGGCAGCGCGGCCGGTAAGGCTGGAGGAGGATTTCAGTGGAGAGGTGAGGCTGAGCCCCAGGGCTCTTTCTTATGAAAATTGTTAAATGTAACCTTGCCCAGAGTTCACACACAGACTGCTGGGGGCTTGTTCTTACTGTAGGATGTGGGGATCTCTAAGGGCTTTGCCGTTTTTAAAACAAGATTTTCCAATATAAGCACGGTGCTCGAGGTCCCACTTGTAAAAGCTGAGGTCATTGGATATGACCCCGCTGACCATCCATGGGTGCAGGTTTTCAGCATTTCAATCAGGCAGCGAATATAGCCACCCCAGAGGGTCTTTGTGTGTCAATGAATAACAGTGATCCTCTCATGGTGTACAGGTTGCTACAGGGAGGCCAGACCCAACACGTGGCCTGTGGCACCATCTGGACTACAAGTATCCTTTCACTGCTTTCTTCTCTAAAGCACTCTCACATCTGCTTGCACTCACAATGGTCTATGGAGTAGTATTATGCAGTGAGTACAAGGGAACAGTTATAGTGCTTTATTTCAGGACATAGGAAGAAAGACCCTCATCTACTGTGATGGAAGAACAAACAGAAAGTTCATGCACTGCTTCAGGTGGGTTTTGGGTCTATGTATGCATATCAAAGGGATATTTTGACGTTTTGGAAAACAGTTCTTTTCCCATTTTTCAGCATAAAGGAAATAACATACAAAATCAGTTTACAGGGGGTAAAACCGCCACAATCTGATTTTGTTAGTTTTGGAAAGTTTCCCCTGTTACCAGTCTGTATGCATGGCTAAGCTGCTAGCAGCAGCCTGTTTACCATACAGACATGAAAGTAATATCAATCTTTTCATCTAATTTCGGCAAGAAAGTGTATTCCCCAAAACTATTGCTTCAATTTACTTGCCGTTGACTACGTGGTGAACTGGATTCTTGTAACCAGTGAATTCCCCAGTAAGAAAACAGTCCTGCTTCTGCAGTGGACTTGGTCAAGATGATTTCATTAGGTTTAAGCTAATCTCATTTTTACCACTTAATGGCCTCTTGACCACCCCTGGTGTTTGGTAAGGAGCACATCATTTTACTTTATGGTCTCTATCTCCACTGCAAAACAATGAAATGCAGGGCTGCTAGTGCAGTCATTTAGAGTAGGTCTATTCATTTAATACATGAGTGTGGTAATATTTTAAAAATATATTTTTTTAAGAAGTGCATTTAAATTGAATAATGGTTAGGGCACATTGATTGGACAGTGTTGTTAAACCATTAACACTAAAAAGACTAATGGGTTACATTATGCCACTGCAAAAAGGGGTGTCTAAAAACAAGATAAAAACACTAAAATCTGAGGGAAAAGGTACTCAAAACAAGTGAAATTATCTGTCCATGCAGCAAGATATTTTCACTTGACAAGCTTGCTTGATTTAAGATTATAGTGTAAAGTTGAACACTTGAAATAAGAAATTCCCTCTTTAAACAAGATAAATTATCTAACACTTCTAAATCTAAGTTTTTGTATCTTAGTAAGAACCAAATAATTTCCAGTGATTGATCAAACATTTGTTTTCAATTCCGGCTGTTAAACCACAAAATGCAGAAGAGCGGAATGTGGTTGAGTTAGTTGTGAAATCCCCATAAAGCACAGCACTGGATATGACTTAATGTCCTTCCTGATGCCTTTTTGTTTTTTACATTTCATTGTTCGTTGTTAAGTCTTTCAGCTTCTGAGAAAACTAATTCAAACGCAACTTTTCTCAGAACCAAATGCCGAATTACCGCCTAAAAGAAATAAAGAAACTCACTCACTCGTTGTGGAAATATACCCTTACGATTAGAATATTTTGTTAGATATGAGAAGCAGATATTTCTTGACATTAAGAAAATGTCCTTATTCACATAGTGCTTAGAGTTTTTAGGTAAAGTATGAGGCCCCAGCCAACAGCTGGTTACCATAGGTTAGCATAAAGACTGTGGAAACAACTAGGCTGCATTTGTACGAAGGTAACAAAATTATAATATATAAAACAAACTTACCACCCCCTCCACAGCTCACTATTACCATGTCATGTATTGTGTGTTTAATCTGTAAAAAACAAAATGCATAAACATGCCTGATTTTTTACCTTTGAGCAGAGCCTGGATAGCTCTCCAGTGTATACTGAGACAACCAAAGTTGATAGATGTGCACACCCATAATATGACACTTCAAACATTGAATCTATGACACGTTTTGATAGGGTTGGGCATCGTTACAACATTCACAGATCTGATTCTAATTCCGATTCTTCCTTTTGATTCAGTCTTGAGGGGTGGAGTTGAATTGGGTCACATGCTTATTCCACAAATAAAAGAAACATTTTATTTTGATACAATGGGGATTTAAAGTTTTACCGGTCTTCTTTGCCATAAAATAAAGTCACACAACCAAAACTTGTGCATTTAAAATTTTGAAACGATGACCGTATTCAAAACCAAATTTTCCAAACCATTCCAACCATAAAATTATTCATTTTTGAAATGATTCCAAGTTAGAACCTGGTTCTCGATGCCTAATCCTTTTTATTGACCTGCTCATTGCTTGTAACACAACATTGCAGTCTGTGTAACTACAGTAAATAACTACATACCCACACCCTTTGGCTTTAGTTAAAAGTCTACATAGAAGGTGGATTTGCCCATTCGACAGAATGTGTGTAGTGATTTTATTTTTATTTGCATGTAAATGTCTTCTCTCATCCCCTCTCGCTTACATGCGAGGGATAGGGGATGAGAGAAGCTGTGAGCAGGATAAAAAAAAACCAGTTCTGGCCAATGTTCCCTATTGATGGAAAACGAAAATGGGAAAATAGAGTCTAGATGCTTTGATGTGGACCAGGTGAGAGGAGCCTCAGCCCGGATCCCGCTGCTAGGTAATTGAGCCTCAACTTGGCTTGCCGGTGTCTTATCCTAAAGGCATACAGCTGCTTCCTTAACTGTTTCTCTGTCAGCCTGGCTATAAGGCTCATTAGGACAAACACTTTACTCTTAAAGGAGAAGTCCGGTCGATTCCAACACGTAGCTCTGTTG
>NC_045754.1:11125075-11126596 GCF_008692095.1 Etheostoma spectabile | reverse complement strand
TTTGGAGTGCTGTCAGTAGAGAGAAAAATGAAACCAATCGTTGCTGCCTACACCGTGTTATCTAGACGGCAGTTAGAGAGCTTAGGGAGCGTCTACAAACTACAACACAGAAAAGAGAAAATACAAAAATATGTAAGCTATTAATTTAATGATTAAATAAGGTAGTGTCTCCAAACTTACTACAATTATACCTTGTCCCCTGCTAGTTGTACTACAGCACAAAATAAGCATATGCTTATTTTTTTAAATATGTTTGTATCTCTTTTCAATGTTGTAGTTTATAGACGGTCCCGAAGCACTCCTTTCAGTATTAACACAGGAACTAACTAACTTTCATGCATCTCTTTTAAAATCTACAGCAGTCAGATTCACTGTATTCACTCCCAAGGAATGACTGCACATGGGCAGGCACTTTTAATGATATTTTCAACAAAATTAAGTGGCTAAAAACATGTTTCAAACTTGCCCTGTATAAGCCTGGTGGGTGCTAACTCTAGCAGGAGGATAGCACAGTGTAGGTAGCACCGATTGGTTTAGTTTTTCTCTTTACTGACAGCACTTTAAATTTAAAAACAAACAGAGCTACATGTTGGAATTGACCGGAATTCTCCTTTAAGCAGTGATTTTGACAGACATCAACGCCTGTTTGATCTTTCCTGCTGAAGTGGTTAGCAGACTGTGGTTTCAGGGCTGGCAACTGCTGTTTTTGTTTTGACTGTGGCATCCCAGAGGCCACCCATGTTTAAGAGACCCTGGGTGGCTGCAGTATATAGTTTGCTTGGTCCTGGATGAGTCTTTGATTTGGAAGTTAAATCTCTCTGCTTCCTCTATTTTTATACGGTATTACATAATATGCCACAGTAGCAGGGTGTACACAATACTATACAAAAAGTAACAGTTAAAAAGGAGGTGGCAGCAATTGTAAATTGTATATGCTGCTGACATTTTGGTATTGTGTGCAAGACTTGTTCATTATGCATTTTATTGTTGTAGGTGGTCAGACTAAAGCTAATTTTACTCTATTTACTTTACAAACTGTTGGGTAGTTTTATCTCTAATACATTATATTGATAAGGTGATGATATGAGTTGTAACCATCCTTGGTTATTCTGAGATGACAAGGAGTTTTTTTGTACAGCCACCAATGATTATTAAAAGAATACGCTGACATATTCGGAAATCTATCACAATCAATACCATTCTCTTGTGAGAGTGGTATTGATCTTCTCATCTACTTCTTAAAAAGAAAGGGGAAAAGCCTGTTTCCGGAGATGTCGAACTGTTTGTATAATGTGATATAATAATTATGTTCTTAGATTAGAAATAATCACATTCTCCATGTTTTAAAACGTGGTAAAACAAGATGTTCTTACCTATTTGAACCTATTTTAAAATATCAGTATCAGTCTATTTATCTTTTTATCCATTTTATTTTTTATTACTTTTCTTTTTTAATGAGGACGCCCCACGCTTTTGGTTTTGTTTCTCACTCATTATGTCTATCTATCTATCTATCTATCT
>NC_045754.1:11124417-11125065 GCF_008692095.1 Etheostoma spectabile | reverse complement strand
CTATCTATCTATCTATCTATCTGACTGATGAATTGTATCACTAATTGTTATAATGTTATCATCAAAGAAGCTCATAAAGTCGTCACTACTCAGAGCTATAGGAATAGATGGCTCAATAGAGACGTGACTATCTGTCAGCCTGGCTACAGTGCTGAAAAGAAACCTTGGGTTCTGATTTTCTTCTATTCATGAGGAGTGATAGTCTGATCTGGCATTTCTGAGGGCCTTTCTATAAGTTTTCAGACTGTCTTGCCAGTCCAGTGGAGCTGCTCAGTGGCCAGCAGATCAGACTGGGGTTGTACTGGCAGCTTCCAGGTATGAATGTGTAACTGTGTGAATGTGATCAGGGCGTTGCTACAAAAGAGAGGCTGAATAAATAAAGGTTAAATAAGAAAAATAAATGAATCTAATTTCATATAGTTGGGTACTAATTCAAAATTATTAAAGAATGGTCTGATAATAAAGGATTCTGCCTGAAATATTATTAGATCTTCATTTTTGATGTCATATGCCAGCACAAGGTTGAGGGTGGGGTTAAAACAGTGAGTGGTCTTATGCACACTGACTGAAACCAATTGAATCTAGTAGTGAGTTGAAAGCAGTACTAAGGCTATCGTTGTCAATGTCCACATGGATATTAAAATCACC
>NC_045754.1:11123669-11124407 GCF_008692095.1 Etheostoma spectabile | reverse complement strand
CTTTGTCTGATTTAAGGACTACACATGGTAAAAACTCATTCAGATAAAAATTCAGAATAATGGACCTGGGGCTTGGTAAACGGCAACAGATAGAAGTGGCTGTAATGTTTTCCATGTTGGATTTAGAAGATTAAGAACAGGGCTTTCAAACGAGTTATAATTCATTAACAGGCTTGAATCAAAGATGGCTGCTCCTCCTCGGCCAGAGCGTCGAGGAATTTGAGTATTAATACGACTGGGAGGAGACTAACAGACTAACTAATATTCTTCATGGCACACCCATGTTTTGGTAAGACAGAATAGATCGATTTGATTATCTGATATCAAATTGTTTATCGTACTTTTGTAACAATTACTTCCTAGGCATCGCACACTGAAAGGACCGCTAATCTTTTTCACCTACTAGTCGTAGGTGAAAAAGATTAGCCAAAAGAAAAACACCAGACACATTTCGTTCTGAGGCGGCAGAGGTACTTTTAATCTGGAAAGAAATGTGTTACTATGCTGACAGCAGTGTAGCATTACACTTTGAATATAAGCTACAGTATCAAACAAAACATATCAAGTACTGTAAAGTAAACAAAACTGATCCATCTCACTCAGTAGTGATTCACGGAAAAACCTAGTTTCAAGAAAAGTGATTTTGATGCTATCATAGAAGGGCCCCTAGCACTCCTATTCAAAAGGCCATTTGACCAAAAAAACGATAATACGGTAAATCTTAAAAGTGGCGCTTCC
>NC_045754.1:11113171-11123659 GCF_008692095.1 Etheostoma spectabile | reverse complement strand
ATATGCTTTTAAACAAAAGTTTGACTCGAGAACATTCACAACAAGACCTTAGGTTGCATTTTGGCAAGAGTTACGCTTTAAATCAACACATTTATAAATGACTTCCAACCTTTCCTCTGGTTTTAATCACGTGCAAGACTGACCCTTTTTTTATTTTCATTGCAGTTTTTTTTTCTTAAGACAACTACAAAGCAGAAAAAAAAGATTTAATTTACTTCAACCAATGCTTTCAAACAAAGTCTTTGTGCTGATTTGCACTCCCGCCCTCCCATTTGTGGCTTAACATTAATTCTACCCTCAAAATCCTTTGGTCCTACCTATAATTAACATACTTAGCGAAGATAAAACAACTAATGTCGCACCTTGATCTTCTGAACCTTTGTGAACTCTCTAAAATACATCTGTAAAACACTACAATTGCTTTTTTACACATACAATCTAAATATGCCCCTAGTGAGATATGCTTTGGTTTTGCTAAAATTATTAAAAACAGAACTCGGTGGCCTGAGGCCCGATTTGGAAAAGGCTAAAATCCAACCATATTCCTGTCTCCAGTTTGCTGTCATTGACACAACCATACTGTTAACACACCTTAACAAAGTCGCAGATATCTAAAGCCAGTGCTGACACATTGTGGCCCTCCCCTCACCGACTCACTGCCACAGTGGTGTGGGCTGTTTGCCAGACTCTTCAGTAGCCCCCATGTCCAAGAGGTAAGACTTCCCTTGTGTTACTACAAACATTCATTGAATAAAAGAAATCAAAGTTAACAATTATGATTTGCTACTTGCCATTCAGGATGAAGAGCAGCTGTGTGAGACTGAATCAGATGACTCCACCTTTGACTTGGAGAAAACAGAGAACCAGCTTGGATCTGGGGGAGGCGACTCTGTATCCGCGCACCAAGAAGACCTGCTGGAGGGAGACCTGGGACTTGGCACTGTTCCTGCTCTCGCAAGGGAGGCCTGAAGCTCCAGGAGTCACCCCCAACCCAGTTTATCAGAGTCTGCTAGCTTGAGGCTAAAGCCCTACCTCCCACAGTGAGTGGGGTCACTGTCCGGGGCATCTGAGAGAAGTCGACCGGGAGTCAGTGTTACAATGGCTCCCAAAAGGTCATGCACTCCCCTTGTGCTGACATGCATGCACAGACACACTCGCTCAGGGAGAAATTATAAAGGCCATTGCTCTCTCTGTTGCTGTGCTGATGATGTTCTTAGCTCGTTTGCTCCCGTTTCAAGGAATTCGAGACCTGAAATAGTATGATGAATCCTGCCTTAAGTGCCTAATGTTCAACATAACTGACAGGAAGTAGAAATTGCCCTGTGTGTGCTCAGTGTGCTTTTCCGCAGCAAGCAGAGTGATAATGTAACAATTATGGTAGAAAAACATGTTAAGTCTTGCCAGTGGTGCATCTATGTGCTACTCGGTTACATAAGGTCTTAATTTCAGAGGTTGCGGAAGAATTTCTCATGAATATTGGCAGTGTGTAAACCCCATGGTATTTTCCTTAATCAGCTGAAATGGTATTTTGCTTTTCTCTTCCAAAACTCCTTATTAAACTTTTATTGCATTGTTTTCTGCTACAATCCATTTAACAAATTCAAAATGTATTCCACTACATTGATTACCTTCCCCCCTCCTTGGAGTGAGGGCTTTTCATTTTAAGTTGTTAATGCATGGGTGCATCAATGGAATGCTCCTCTTTTTTTTAGTCCTTAGTTGCTGCAAAGAAATGCAATGCTTTGTCCGTTGTTTGCGCTGATGTTTATATTCAGTTTGGTTCTGAGCAAAAAAACGTATGAATGATAACAACATAGTATCACGAGTCCTCAGAAACAGACGCTCAGCTTTTAGTTCCATCTTAAAAGAACAGTTCACCTTAAAAACACAAGCTTATTGTTTTGTCTAATTCCGAGTACGATCTTATCAGTTTGGGTGTGATTTGCTGACATTTGGAGCACAACACAATTTATGCTCAAATTATCTTAACTCATTCTTATCTCATTTAAGTACGCCCACCAGCTACAGGATCTCTAACTCTGTGCAGGAGGAAGTTACCTCTCACAACAAGGGCTTACAGCCTTTGTGTAACATTGTTAAAAAAAGAAAGACAGCTATTGTTGAGCTTTTGAGTGTAATTTTTGGGCTTTTTGAGCACTGCAAATCAAATGTTACTGAGCTGTGTTACTGAGGTTAAATGCAATCTCTAAACCTCAGCTAATCACATCAAATACAGTGAAAATCAGCTTGGTTGTGGTTTTCCCTTTAACTATTATAGCTTTTTACTTTGTATTTTAGTCATTTAACATTAGTGGATTTCCCTTTTTAAGCTATATCTTTGAGATATTAAAAGTTGGGTTGTCGCAGAATTGAAGCTAATGTTCTAAATACTTAAATGCACCCTGTGGAGTTTATGACCACTAGTAACATTATAGAGCATTATTTGGTTACACTTTACTTGAAGGTATCTACATAAGAGTGACATGAAACTGTCATGAACGTGTCCTAAACATTATAAACAAGTCAAATGTTTATGACATACCACTTCTTTTAATAAGTGTCATTCGGTTTTGTCATGACAAGTTATGGTCAGGGTTCATGTGTCATGACAGTGTCATGTCACTCTATGTAGTTACCTTCAAGTAAAGGGTTAACCATTGTTTTTAGGCGTGGGTCCCCGCTTTTTTTTTGTTTTCATGCCTGAGGACACACATGCATGCTGATGACGGGATACACATTTCTGCTAATGGTTTCACAATAATCGACTGATCTACAGATGGCAGTAAATCACCAAGAAACACATTAATGCACCAGCAAATGCAGGGAAGGACAGACTGACAGGACGTAAACACTGCTGTAAACAATGCAGCTTTGCAATTGTGTTATGAGGAAGGAAATTTATTCAACACATTACTTAGACCTCAAGAATACACATGATATGTTTTGGTGTGAAACGATAAATGTAAACATTTGTTTGCAAAACAAAACTCCACAGGGCACCTTTTGAGTTATGTAGACAATAGCAACAAATGTGTGACATAATTCCAGCACAATGGTTCTCAAATGGTGAGGGAAGGCACAGTGGTGCATAATGCACTGAACTAAGGTATGCCTTGAAACATTTCATAAATATAAAGAACAAAATTATTAGGAAACCAATATGTGATTAAAAATTCATTAATAGCATATAGTTTTTTTTTGTAATTACAATATTGATTAAATCTAGTAGATTTGGGATTTTATTTTAATTTTTAACCTTGCCTCATGCTCCAGACTTTGAGAACCACTGGTCTAATGCTCATTTCTGATCATGATTTCTACATGTACAGCAGTGCAGCTTCTTCAACACAGGTGCGTCAACTGTCTTTTTAACTGAACTTTACTTGATGCAATATTCCCAGGTCACGGTTTTCATAAACATTTGAAATGGTAGAACAGACTGCTTACAGACTTTCCAGCTCCAGATCCATGACATTGTCCACAGTGCATGATATCCTATGAGGTAATTAAAACACCCCCTTTTTTAAAATCTAGAAATAATACTACTGCTGTTTTGATGTAGCCTAGTCATCACACCTCTACCTATGGCACATCAACAAACCAATTTGATTGTCTCTTACTTCAACCAGATCTTACAAATAAACATTAGCAATGAGGATTTTCTTTTTTTTTAACAGTTGTTCTTTTTTGTTTTTCTGTCAACAGCTATTTTCACTTTTACAGACAGTATGGAGACTGAAAAGACTGTCTTTGTAGGGGTTTGAACATTCAAAGATAACCTCAAAATAGCAACTTTGAAGTGTCATAACAAGATACATGAATTATACAGTTGTTTTTTTCATTGTTGCAGCTTTACTAATTAAGTCATTGTTCATAGGCCTTCTATTGTCAAACACATCCAATATTCCAGTAGAAAAGAAGTGGTCCCTTCAAATACCACTGCTATACAACCGAGAGAAACATGATACATTCCAAATGTGGCCAGTGGAGCTCCTCGAACACAGATTTAAAGTAAAACTTTAATTCCACAATAAGAGGAAACTGTACTTGATGCAAAATGAACATTAAATTAAAAAGGTCTTTGGTGGTGAGTACGTTTTCACAGTTTGGAGTGTGTCAGTAGTGATTTGCTCAAGTCCTTGGCCTCCCCGGCTGTTCTGACTCTTTCATACCCCAGAACAGACATGGCATGGTGACAGTAGTCTTCCACTTGTTTGATCTGTTGAATGCTGAGCACTGTTCTCCATGCACTAGCAGCTTGTGTGGCATTCCTGGACGAGACTATGAATGGCTTAGAGGAGGAGCTGGAGCCACTGGTCATATTCAGGGCAAATGACTCGATGTCATGGTTGGTGGTGAGGTTGGCAAAGCGGTAGATGTTCCGCAAGGTTTTAACTGGGTTTTCGACCAGGTCCTCGTACCGCACGGCCATGTACTTCCCCTTCAGCCAACTGGGTGGGTTTAAGGCAGTCCTCAAAGTCCTGGAGGTGCGGTCACAGATCACCTCCATGGCACCTATGGAGTGGTAGTCTGCGCCATCCTTCTTGTTGGCTTTGTGACCAGGATCCACAAAAGGTATCCTGCGAAGTTTAGGATCCCTGCTGCGGACCACCTGTAAATTCTCTCTTATCAGGCCATGTCTGGATTTGATCCTAGAGTTGGCCACTGCCCGCGGGTCTCTGACCAGATGTATCACCTTCAAATCCAAGGATGGATCCTCCATGAGTGGGGCCAACACGTTAACATCCAAAATGCGTACCCCTTTAATGACTATGGTGCTATATTTGAGGCACTCCTCCTCCAACAGTCTAAGGCTTTGAGGAGGGCACTTTTTACATACCTTATCATCAACCATCCCCACCACCTCTTTCCTGTAGGCAGAGCAGAGGGGATAGGAGCACACCACTTTATTGAGGGTGGCCCCAAATAGTCCAAGGGAGGTAAAATTCTTGCCCCCGGGGCTGTTGTAAAGTTGGAAAACAGACAGATCACAGCGGTATAAGGAGCTCAGCATGTCCCTGGCTGCCCCTTGTAAAGACACTGCATCCCCCGGGTACAGTTTCTGCCAGATGTGCCACATTGGCTCATACAAGAAGAACACTTCAGGATTTTGGTTAAAAAGCTCCCCAAAAAAGGACGAGCCCGACCTCCAGGTGGTCAGAACATAGATGAGCTGTCTCTTTTTAGCCAGGGAGGGCCTGTACAGGAAACGAATATCAGACCTGCTCTGATAAGTGGTGCTCCTCATCTGATGGTTACACTGCTGAGGCTCTTTAGTCCATTTATAATTAGCCAAGTTTAGCATAGTGAGGACCAGCAGTAAGAAGTATGCCATAAATAAAACAATCCTCTTCCTGCGGAGGACTTTCATCACGATCCCAGGCTGTGCTATTATCTTGGTATGATTCCTGTAGGTTTTAAGCTTCCTCCCAAAGCCAGCATCCTTCTCCCAAGGCGCTGTCAACTTCAGTGGTTGATGATATTGTTTGCCTCTCATCTATACCCTCGGAGAGTGGCTCTCACCACTAGACAAAGCTCATTACATTGAGTGTGTATCAACACACTGCAGGATGTACACAGCCTATAGGCTACTGGGAATTGATACCCAGTTGATTAGCAGCTTCTTATTAGGTAAGTCGCCGCCAATTCGAAATCCACAACACGATATTCCGTTTTCACTGCACTGCGCAATGTTCTTCACAGGAATGGATGAGATGAACGTTTAAGTTGTCCATAGCGAGAGTTTCAGAGATTCTGTGGGTGGCTCGTCTTCAAAACAAAAAGCAAGCAGCCTTCCTCATTGTAACAGACGCCCCGTTTGTCCATGTTCAGCGGAAGCATCTCTGCGCAGTTATCTGCTGATGCATCCTTGATAATGCAGCCTGCTAAGATTCAGGCATCGCAGACAATAAAACCGTCACGATTTGGCGCGTCCGGCTGCAGCTCAAATCCTTCCGCGTCTGCCATAACGGAGCCGTGAACAGCCAGTATCCACAGTCACTGCGTTTGGTGAAAGAGTCCCTCGTTCTTCCTGCTCTCCTCTCTGCTCGTCTAACTAATACAAACTGGACCGATACAATCAGAATACATGGAGAAATGCCCGCCCACAGAGGGACTATATTGGCCCGCGTGGTGGTGTCGTGCGTCAGCGAGATGCACCATTGGACCTGCGGCACGTCTGTCTCGCTGCAGACTCGATTCTGGCTGCCACAGATCGCAGCAATGGTACACTGCACTGTGGGGAATGATGCTGTTGTTATGTTTCAGAGAGGCCTAACGTTACCTCCCTATATGCACCATTGGAACCATGCTCCTCCCTTCTTATCAAGACATGCAGCTGCACACTTTACCCGTTGCAGTCGCCTGCAGGATTTGCTTAAAAACGCCACACCATCACCCATTACCAGGCTGACTTTTTATTTTAATGCATCTGTTTTTAAATGTTATTATAATAAGAGTCCAGTCTTTATATTCCCAATATGTACTGTACGTTCTCTTTATAGTGGATGAGTGTAGTGAAGAATCAATATTTCAGATGCATCTTATTTGTTGCCTCCCACCACAGCCTCAAGAGGGTTTCCCAGATCTACAAGGAGAAAAAAAACTCCCTACCCTAAAGGAAAAAGAAATCCTATTATTAATAAAAATATAGGACTACACATACACACATTGCAGCAAAATACGCTCCTGTTAGAATACCACAAGGATATCGTTTGAGATAAAAGGTCAAAAAATAAATAATTGAAAATAATAAACAGCAAGCTTAAAGGAGTATTGCTGTGTTTTTTTACTTTCATTGAAAGAATTGGGAACAGTCAGCAACAGTGACTGACAATCTGCTCAAGTGGAATTAGCTGAAATGTGACATCTGACAGCTGTTCCCGAGGAACTGACCAGTCATGGGAAGCCGTAAGGCCATGTGTTTGAACAGAGGGAACCACATGCTCTGCAGATTGAAAATCATCTTTCCTGAAAGGATTGCTAGTTTGGGATTACAGCCCAGCACAAATGACTGGCACAAACGATGGAGGGAAAGGGGTTGGGCCCTTTGACCCCTGATGAGAAATATGTGGGCCTGAATTAGGATTCAGTGATTTTAAAGTTTACGGTTTGGCAATTCTATTTTGACCTTATTTTATATATCTTGTAACACCAGAATCTTCTTTTACTATTTAACTATGATAGGTCTGTTTGATCCTACACAAGTACAACCGTATAGCCTTGTTGTTTAAGACATCTGCTACAGATCAAGTAAAGCTGTGTGTGCTGTAAGTGCTTTTGAAAAAGCTTAGATGTAGGTCGGATTATTGGACTATGCAGCGAATAATTGCTCTTTATGCTCTGTAAAATGTGCAGTGATCCTTCTATCCTAAATGTACTTATTTTGCATCCATAATCCTAAACCTTTGTGCAGACTGCCCTCTGCTGGAGCCTAATCTTTCCAATCAAGACAAAGAAACTCTCTTTTGTTCAAAAAAGGATTGACATAACATATTCTTTATATTATCAAAGCGTTATACATCATTTATGTAAATATTCAATTGTGTTAACAGGTAGGCCTATTGAACAACTGCTAAAAATGTTATGGACTGAATAGCAGTTTCTGTAGTTGGCTTTTTTTGATCTTATAAAATAGTCACAAATGTTGTTCTGATAGGCCTTTATTTACATATTTATTGATGAAAACTATTAATTGTTTAGACGCTACATCCGTCACATTGTTTCTATCTTCCTTTGTTTTCCTCAGTTGGGGATTACTTACTGAAAAATGTGACACAAAGTGTGATTCCTGTAACTAGCACCCAAAAGACAGTCTATACGTAACGTTGAACATAATGTTCTTTATTACCTTTCTAATTAAGTTCAGTCTGATTAGTTTAGGGCCGATCTGGGATGCTGAGTTGTTGGATAATAAAGTGCAACTTCAGGACTCTCTTGCACATGAAATTGATAAGAAATAGAGTGGACGCGGGGAGAAGCTTGTTTTAAAAGGCTCATTTCATTTAACAGCTCCTCTTTAAATTTTAATTGCTGAGCCAAGTTTGATTCTATATGTGCACTGAGCTTTTCCCTGAAGTCTTAGACTAGATTTATATTAGTCTGTGTGGGCTTTTTCAGGTGGATGAGAAGTCATAAATAGTAAAAGGACACTTCATTACTACAGAGTAAATCATTTAAATAATATAGGATAGAATTTTTATACTATTTCTATTACATTACAAAATTATATATATACACATTGTTAATGTTATTAGTATCATTTTACTATGACAAGTCAAAATGTCTTTTCTGAAAAAGGTCTATCTGATATCTTCTTTTCCATGTTAATTTGAATAAAATCGCTTAATTTTTCCCCAATACAGATAAAGTATGGTTTAACTCCCAGTGTATTGAAATTGTATGTAACCCATGTTAAACCATTTCATTCACATTCACAACAGCCCTCTGGCATTTTTTCTCAATAACCTTTTTACTGGGAAAAAATTTGAAATGTTATGAACTGCACAGTTGCAAATAGCCTTACTTTGCCTTTTCATTTCTCTGTCATTTTTTACATAGATTAATGGTCTGTTATAACCCAGACCAGAAGCCAGGAGAACAGCTGTGTGTATCTCCCAGTCTACCAATGACCGACCCAACTATCTGTCTTCCTCTCTTTCTATTATCCACACGCAGTAAATTCCCCCCCATGCATGTCCGAACGCATCAGTTGTAATGACATGTTCACATCACTGCTCTGTCCACTAACAGACCCAACCCAATCCAGCACAGACAATATGTGTCATTTTTTTCTCACGATGTATTTGAGCCATATCTAATGTACATAGCTAATGCTGAAGAGTTTATGCAATAAAACATACAAATCATAGTGTTCAATTTTGTCAGCACATAGGCTATATGGTAGTCACACATCATCCAAATACTGAATAGCCTAGCCTGCATCTAATCAGAACAAATTCTGTTTCTTGCAAGTATCTGTAAACGTATTTTGACAATAGGCTTTCAAAGAGCGCTGAACAAGTATATCTGTCTGATAACCAGTGCACAGCAGCATTGAAGCGCCCTGTTACGTAATTGTGAAGCACATCGGCTTTGCGCCTGCGAAATGAACGAGCAGGTGGAGGAGAAAACATGCGCAGTGGCGCCTCGTCAACAGCATCAGGACCAAAAAGATCCCCAGGAGCCTGTGATGTGAGAAGATGGTGCATGTAAACACACTGCGGGGAGATGACCGGGTCGTTTCGTTGGACAGCAGTCGCCACTTGCATCTATGAACACGGAGTTTGAATCCATTTCGTGAGAAAAAAAAAAAAATTGACTGATATTTTAAGCCAGCAGTAGCGCGCACACGTAGCAGCAGAGATGCGACGACAATAACAACACTATCGGACATTGGTGAAGCATCGCGACGACGCTTTAAAGTCTCTGCTGCGCTGCGACATACAACAACAACTAAAGGACTCCTCTCATGTCTGCCCATATGACAGGCTTTCTTGTGTAGGCTAATGGTCGCTGGTTTCTATAGTGGGATGCACATCAGTGTTTGGCCGTACTCGCTCTCCGTCGTAATGGCAGCTCTGTACCAGGGCACGGACGCTTCCTCTCCGGATAAATTTCTGGCCTTGAAAGACGTGAGAGAGGTGAAAGAGGAAACTACGCTGGATGAGAAGCTCTTCCTGCTGGCATGCGAGAAAGGTTTGTTGTTATTTGTGTCCTCCAAAGTAAACCCAATCCCATATCCATTGTTATTCTACTCAAAATGGTCTGTTTAAGATCACAGAAAGCTCATGTCAGTGTTTGAATCAGTTGACTGCTGGTTGTGGGCTTCGATATTGATTAGTTAGAATATTACTGAAGCGTTATGTGTGATATCAGCTTGCTCTGTAGGTAAAATATTCGATGACTAACAGCTTGACAGAATTCCAGCAGGGTCAGTGCAGCAAGCAGCAAACTGTACAGCCATAACTTACCACATTTTTTCCAGTGAATGCCTCCAAACAGCTGCCTACATGTTTGCCAGTGTGGAAATGTGCCCACAGGGTATAGGATATATTTAGCTGAACGTCTGCTCTTCTGAAAGTTTTTCTCCTAGGTCTGCTGACTTTTCACAGCTCCTAACAAGGAAAGCTCATGCAGACAACCTGAAGGGCGACTACACACTGTTCAAAGTGTAAAATGGAAAAGAGGCATGTGCATTCTCATCTCGTCAGATGGGAGGAGAATGTTTCATTGATAAGTTAAGAACGTTGTACAGGCAGACGTTGTTTAAGGTGTGCAGGCCAACAACTGCCACTGTGACCATATACAGTATCTCCAAACATGGCTCAGCAACAGAAGGTGTCCTTTGAGGGAGATGTTATTCTTATACATGACTGAGGTTAATAGGACTGCTGGAGCTGAGCCTGCTCGGAGTCTGTGTTTGGCTCATAACTGAAGCTGTGTGTGTGTGTGTGTGTGTGTGTGTGTGTGTGTGTGTGTGTGTGTGTG
>NC_045754.1:11110588-11113160 GCF_008692095.1 Etheostoma spectabile | reverse complement strand
GTGTGTGTGTGTGTGTGTGTGTGTGTGTGTGTGTGTGTGTGTGTGTGTCTGTTTCTGTTTGGCGTCATCCTTATAGAATACGCAAGGGCTTTCATAAATCTGATTCTGCAGGAATTCTTTTAATCCCTTATCGTGCCTTGTCTTGGGCATGCTCCCCAGGTGACTACTACATGGTGAAGAAACTGCTGGAGGAGAACAGACATGGCGAGCTCAACCTCAACTGCGTAGATGTGCTGGGACGGGATGCCGTCACCATCACCATCGAGAACGAGAACCTAGACATCCTGCAGCTTCTTCTGGAACATGGCTGCCAGGTAGTAAACACCCACCCACACACCTACACACACACATACAGGACAAAAAAAGGCACAAGACATTGCTTTTTCAATGTTGTCGTTCTCTAAATTGTTTTTTGCCATCCGATAGCTTCAATAATGATGCGTCTGTTTCTCTGTAGGCAACAGATGCCTTGTTGGTGGCCATAGACTCTGAGGTGGTGGGAGCTGTGGACATCCTCCTCAACCACAGACCGAGGCGATCCTCCAAGCCCTCCATTGCTGTAAGTCTCCTCTCATTACTGCTTAAGAAAAAACACTGTAGATGCAAAGAATTTGTTGATATAATTGATCATTTCTGCACAGTACTCCATCTTTTAATCCATGTATTTCTATCTTTTATAGAAACTGATGCAGCGGATTCAGAACCCAGAGTATTCTACCACCATGGACGTGGCTCCGGTCATCCTGGCAGCCCACAGAAATAACTACGAGATCCTGACTATGCTGCTGAAACAGGACATCTCGCTTCCCCGGCCCCATGCTGTAGGCTGCGAGTGCACACTCTGCAATGCTAAAAACAAGAAGGACAGCTTACGACACTCCCGGTACATTCTACGTTAGTGACCTAGAACACAGCAAATGTAGGCTAATAGTATGAAAGTTGTTTGGTTTACCCAGACAGAGCATTAAGCTCCCATTGATCTAAACCAGAAGACTAGTGTTGCGCTGAATTACTGTAACTCGGAATGGTCATCATCACTTTTGTCTTCTGATGATGTCTGTGTTATTTTAAGCAATGATTGCTTTGACCTTGCTCTGGTATGTAGGGGCTTAAACACGGCTATGAATTAGTTGCCCTGTCAAGTGAAGTGTTCAGGAAAGGTTCATGTTAAACACGGTGGCGCCTTGTTTTGATGATAGCATCAGCTTGACAATGTCATCTAAAGCATCTTGAAAAGAAATGATTTACTATCATATGCATTGCCTTTTTTGTTGTGAATGCTTTTATCTACAGTGCCATGACCATTTACAGTGCTCTCTTTGTCCCACAGAGGACTCCTAATGCTCTCTGTTATTGCCAAGCTCTACTTATCTAGCTGTTGAGTGGTTTTCCAGTATTGGCGTGTTCATTTCTTTCATATAAGTCGTGGTTTTATGCTGAAAGATAATATCATAACAAAGTGTTATTTATGGGGAAGCTGCAAAGCCAGTAGTGTTTCCTCTGGAAAGCAGTGATTCTTGGTTTTACATCTCAGACTTGCAGATGAGATTTTGCTGATGTCCTCTGCTGGCCCTTTTGTTCTCTCTGCAGTGTAGCGTCCCACACAGTGAGCTAAATGAATCAGTTTGCTGCTTGGCTGGCAAACAGCATAGAGGTCAAATGAAACAGCTAGAATAATCTAGATTTCCTTTTTTTCCTCATCCGTGCACTTCTGATTCATCCTGTTTTCTTCCTTCACATTTTCATCACCCTTTCAACACTCTCACCTACTCATCCATCTTGTTTTTTTTGGATCAGGTTCCGCCTGGACATCTACCGCTGCTTGGCCAGCCCCTCTCTGATCATGCTGACTGAGGAAGATCCCATACTCAGGGCCTTTGAACTGAGTGCAGACCTCAGGGAGCTCAGCCTGGTTGAGGTGGAGTTTAGGTAGGATTGCTATTAACTGCTGCCCGTCATGTCAGTGCACTTTTATCTAATTGCACATCCAGACTAGAAACTTGTCGCATGAACATATGTACATACATGCATACAGTGATATTGTAAAAACTATTTCCTTTATAGAATGTAACAGTTAAAAATGACAATCCTTCATGTTGTCTGATTGTATCTTAATTTCCTTGCTCCAGGAATGATTATGAGGAGCTGGCAAAGCAGTGTAAGATGTTTGCCAAGGACCTGCTGGCTCAGGCTCGAAATTCTCGAGAGCTAGAAGTGATTCTTAACCACACATCCAATGAGGATCACCTTGACAAGAGAGGCTTACTGGAAGAGCGAATGAACCTCAGTCGACTCAAGCTTGCCATCAAATACAACCAAAAAGAGGTTAGACAGCCAAAATATCAGGAACACATTCATGTATTTTTGGCAGTGTCATTAGCAAACCAATCAGCAATGCAAGTGAATTGAGGAAATGATTTGATATATTACTTGATAATTTAATGTAATAACGATCCACGGATCAGTGGGGAGAACATACATAGTATATATAGTAACTACAATACAAGACATGTTTTCAGTTATTTCACACTTTTTTTAAGTACATAATTCCACATGTTCATAGTTTTGATGC
>NC_045754.1:11104446-11110578 GCF_008692095.1 Etheostoma spectabile | reverse complement strand
AATCTACAATGTAAATAGTCCTGAAAATAAAGGAAAAGCATTGAATGAGAAGGTGTGATCAAAATACTGTACTTTATGTCAGACTTAATATCTTCTCCAGCATACCATGTGCTTGTCTTTTGAAAATATAATTTTGGCAGGATAAAGTACTTCCTCCAGGCAATAACTAAAGTTGGAAGTTTGAAGCTTGGGGGCAATTTACTGCTGCGATTGCTCAGTGTCAAAAGTTTCACTCATATTTCACAGAACAGTCAGTGGCATGCCATTGTTTCATGCTAGAGAAAAAAACAGTGATACACTTCCTTACCTTAAGGTTTCACATAAAATCTTCGATACGTTTGTAGCTAACTCAATTAATAATGTGCTGCTGGGCAGATTTTGTTACCTTCAGCAAAGCCAGGTTTGCTGATTCCCCTGTTTCCTTCCCAGTCTTGTGCTAAGCTAAGCTAACTGTCTGCTGGTTGCAGCTTTATATTCATCCTAGAGACATGAGAGTGGCATCAATATTCTCAAAGTTAATTGAGTTTAAATATAGAATTTTCATTACACTTACAAGATAATGGTATTTTGTACATTGCAACTTTTTTTAAATTCAACCTGTAATTTCCGATTCACGTCTTCACATTGATATTTTCTTTGTCACTCTCTCTCCACAGTTTGTGGCTCAGTCCAACTGTCAACAGTTCCTCAACACCGTCTGGTTTGGAGAGACGGCCAGCTACCGGCGCAAACACACTTGTCTAAAGATGGCCACGGTGCTGAGCGTGGCGATGCTTTGGCCGCTGCTCTCTGTCTGCTACCTTCTGGTGCCACGCTCCCGTGTGGGCCAGATCATCCACACGCCCTTCGTTAAGTTCATCATCCACAGCGCCTCCTACTTCTCCTTCCTGCTGCTGCTTAACCTGTACTCTCTGGTCTACAATGAGGGCAAGAAAAACACCATGGGCCCTGCGCTGGAGATGATAGATTACCTGCTCATCCTCTGGATCATAGGTCAGCTTTTACTCAGCTTTCAGGCAATAAATAACATACTAACATACATAATTGAATAATTATTCATCTCTTAATGGACATAATATAACTAAGTATAGAATAAGAATCCAATCAAACAAACCAGAATGTAATAGAATACAGTTGCAAAGTGAAGTGAAAATGAGAGATTCCTGTTATTGTCTGGCTAAAGTCCAGTTTCCTGTATCCATAATCCTATCAGGCAGAACATGACAAACAGCTGTTTCTGTACTAAACGACAGAAAGCCCAGCTTGACTGGATTAAATTCCATTCTTCTTCTAATTGTGCCCTATAGAAGGGAAAGCTTTTTCTCTCTCGCCTGTGGTCCATCTGAGTGCTGGAACCACTGGACTCATGTATGTACATGAAGACAGACACATGTCATGTACGCAAGCCATATCTGTTCAGATACGGCTGGATAGTGACAGTTAGATATTGACTCTGTCTCTCTCTAGGGAAGGGCCTCTCTACCTTCATCTTCTGCCAAGAAACCATTAGCATGATCAGTCAGTTCCTTTAATGGCCCTGCCTTCTCAGCAGAGATAATTTTGTCTCATGGTTGCAGCATCCTACCCTTCTCCTCCAGACACAAAGCGTTACAACCCCACTTCATTGATCTAGGTTTCACTATCATCGCTGGGTTGATAAATCCCCCCAATAGCTGCTCCTGACAGGTTATAAAAGGATGTAGAAGCAATTGACTTCTATTATTCAATGTTATGAAGATGCTTGCAGGGTAATTTGCAATTTATTTTGTATATTGCAGGAGTGAGATTAGCAGTTGAGTCATTAGACAGAAGTGTAAGGGTTTTTTCCCTGGGCCATGATAGCCCACTAGAGGGGGAAAGATCCCTTAAGTACTGCAAAAGAGCAGTATCAAAGATCAATTTTAACAACTTCATCAGTTTTTTTTTCCTCATTCCAAACGGCTGCACTGCAAAGATGTGATGCAGTGGTACATATTTCACACTCCAGGGTATCTGCAGCATCAACAACACACCCAAGATGAATTAAATTACAAGGATGAGAATTCTACTGATTTACAAATCAAATGCAAATGTTATCAGAATGTGAAAGGGAGCTATTAAAGTTGCTACATCTCTACAGACAGCACTGACAAGTCACACAACCGCTTTCCATTTCTTTTGCTTTCCATTGTTCTCTCCTGCTCCCACGCTATGCCCCCCACCCACCCCCCCTCATCTTTGTCCTGTTCTCTCCATCCTGCTATCCCCCTGAGCCAAATGCTTCACTTAATGGGGAAATCAGATGCTTAGACTGTGGGCTGGTTTAAGTGAATGTGTATGTGTGTGTGTGTGTGTGTATTTGTTCTGGGACAGACACAATACACGTGTAAAACAATACCTAAAGTGATTTCTGTGCCAAACTCTGTCACTTCTATGCTTACTTTCTGTTGTAACCATGGAAACCAATAACAAGTTGAATCAAGTTCAATGTAATGTAATAATTTCTGAATCAAAGCGTAGAGAATGTGTCATGGTGCCTAGACATGCAGCTGGAGTCTTTCTATCTTAATTTATAATCCCTACTGTACATTTAGCATGGATGAAATTCCACATGGACACAAAAAGACGCCCATCTTTATTCAATTCCATACACCTCCCTAAATCCCACAGATGACACGTTTTCAGGACATTAATCTTTGATTTGTGTCTCATACATTCCTGTTTCCCCTGGGTTCCCACCGCTAGAAGACTTATGGTTGAAGCGATTCCTTTGCCAGTGGTGTGTGTATATATGTGTGTGTGTGTGTGGTGATGGGGAATTCCTGTTCTCCTGTAGGTATGGTGTGGTCGGATGTGAAGCGTCTGTGGTACGAAGGGCTGGAAGACTTTCTGGATGAGTCAAGGAACCAGCTGAGCTTCGTGATGAATTCCCTTTACCTAGCCACCTTTGCCCTCAAGATAGTTGCTCACAGCAAGGTACACACACGTTACACACACTCTTTAGATGTAAAGGGTGGAGAACTGCATATAACAATGGATTCAGAAAGATAATTCATTTTACCATATACATTTATTTCTCATTTGCTTTCTTGCCCAGCGTTTAATGGTTAGATGAGAAGATAGACAACAGTCTCATGTGCCAGATTGGTACCAAAAAACAGCAAGAAAGTGAATAAGTATATTTCCCAAAATGTTAAACTTTTTGCCGTAATTGCAAAATATGTTTTACATGTTTTATAATTATTCATTCGGAAGAAAGCTTGATTTATAAAATGACTCTGAAACTGTCAAAACAGTCTCTATTCTCTCTTTAACAGTTAAAGGTTATTTCCATGTTTCTTTATGATTGTGCATACGTATTACCACTTCATAGATACAGTAGCTTTAGTTTTGAGACCACTTCTGTTTAAGCACAGAGGAGGCATTAGGCTTAGCTGAGATCAGCATACCTGATGTAGCTAAGTGAGTTAGTATTACATTAGACTGATTCAGAGCTGTCAAGTGTTGTTGTCTGAATGTGTTTTATTGTTCTTCAGTTCAAGAATGTGGAGGACACAGAGAGGAAGAACTGGGATGCCTTCCATCCCATCTTGGTGGCTGAGGGCCTGTTTGCCTTTGCCAACGTTCTAAGTTACCTGCGACTCTTCTTCATGTACACCACCAGCTCCATCCTGGGGCCGCTACAGGTAGGAAGGCAGTGGTGGCCCACTAAAAGTAGCTGTGTGCTCAGTAGCTGTACATTTTCAGAGTAGGTTTGATTTCTGGTGGAGCCAGACATGCAGCAAAAAGATTTGAGTGCGAGGAGATTTGAGATCACCTATCCAGCCGTGGCTTTTTAAAACACTTTGGATGCGGGGGAAAAAATGATCAAATTATTATGATTTTAAAGCTGCTTCCAGTTTCTATCATTCTCTCTAACCCCACCACACACACATATACACCACCCACTCTCTTCTTTTTTTAACAAAGTGTGAAAACTCAAGGACAAGCCCACACTAAACATTACACCAGCTGTGCTCAGCAGTATCATGACCATCATCATAATCTTTAAGTATAAGCACAGTGAACTGAGGCAGGAGATGAATGTGCTTTGCCATAATAATATGCTCATAATAAAATGAACACAGCATCATAATGGTTTGCAGCTTTAGCGCTATGTGCATCGCCATGCTGCTGACATCATTTCTATCATAAATACGAGCCTTCAGTTTTAGTTTATACATAATGTATTTATCAAACTTCACTTAAAGCTGCGTGTAAAAAGCTGGAGGAGCTGACTCTATACACCCACAACACATTTTATTTTTTTACAGATAATTTTTGGGGCATTTTTAGACCTTTAATGACAGGACAGCTGAAGAAATGAAAGGGGAGAGAGGGGGGAATAACATGCATCATAGGGGCACAGGGTGGAGTTGAACCCCGGCCCGCTGCATCGAGGCTTAAACCTCTATATGTGGACGCCTGCTCTACCAACTATCCGGGCGCCCCACCCACAACACATTTTCATTGGATCATTTCTATCACAATCTGACACATACAGCAAGCCTGATCCGTTGCCATCTTGATGGCAATAATACTGATAATGGGGCTTTTTTCTGATGAGTTCAAATTTAAGGCATTAAACATTTATAATAACAAACCGCATAATTACCATTTATGTGACCATCTTTGATCCGCTTGGTTTAGTCTGAGCTGGCAGTGTCTTTCAGAATTAGCAGACATGATCTCCTCCCTTGTTTTTCTCAGAGTGTTATGGATATGTTCAGCAATACAGTTGTACTGATCTGCTTTGTGCCTCAAAATAAATCCAGTTTGTGGTTTTGTAGTCCCTCAGACTACCTCATTTGGCATGGGTTCCTCCTTTGTACACATATAGTGTTTGTTTACAACCACACAGAAGTACAAAAGCGCTTGAATATGTTTCTCACATCTTATTGTTGATCCCGCTCACATTGGTTGCTCTACATTTAACTACTGCCAGTTTAATACTTTGATACACTACAAGACATCCCCTGTGTCATTTCTTAAACATGGAGGTTTGATGGAAGAGCAATATTCATCACCTGCCTGTCTAATGATTTAAAACTGTGCCAGTAAAAAGCCTGAAACTACATAGGTTTAACTTCTTTACAATAACAATCTGGTTGACTTATTTTCTACTTGGGCTTTTTAACAACCTCAGTGCTGTTAGGTGTCCCTTTTTATCGCATCATGATTTTGTGTATTGTCCAGCCAACCAACATTAGAATTTTGGTTTTCGAGGTCAGTCTATTTGTAGGTATGCTTTCCTGTCATTAAGTTAAGTGCTGTTTGTGGGTGACTTTTAAAACACTTAGGGTGCCCTGTCGATTATTAATGAGCACTTTTCACCTAACATCTCCTCCATCTTTCTGTCTCCTTTTCTCTTCCTTTGTCTTTCCGCTTTCTCCACTCACTCACTCACTCACTCACTCACTCACTCACTCACTCACTCTGTGACATCACTGTCTGGTTTGGCAGAGCGGAAAAATTATCAACTTTGGAAATAGATGTGGCTGTGTGTTTATGGCCGCACTCACAGGGTAGACACACCTCCCGACAATGCACATGCACCTACACATTTCCACACTTGTGTTATGTAAGTGTGCAATTAGTT
This sequence comes from Etheostoma spectabile, assembly GCF_008692095.1. Lineage (NCBI taxonomy): Eukaryota > Metazoa > Chordata > Actinopteri > Perciformes > Percidae > Etheostoma > Etheostoma spectabile. The sequence continues at coordinate 11,104,961 of NC_045754.1, read as the reverse complement.
GCACTCAGCCGAGCTTCTACTCTCACACACACACACACACACACACACACACACACACACACGCACACACAAAGACATTGAGGCAGTGCTGTGTGGGTTGCAGCCAGTAATGTACGTTTGTCTGATCCCCGTCCTTCCTGAAGGCCAACTCACATTTCTGCCGGGTAGTGCCCCCTACTGAGGTTGGAAAGAGTGACTGAAAGAGTGAGTGTGTGTTCATCTACTATCAACAGTGTGCCTACAATGAGTTTACTCATGGGCTAGACTTAAACTCACGAACACTGTTAATCTCTCAGGCATGTATGAGTGCGTTTCAGAGAATAGACATAAATTGTGCTCCACTTCCTTCAAAGGATTTATTGTAGTGCGTTGTAGTACTTCAAAAGTGTAAAAAACCAACTGGTGTTGACCCTGTTGTCCCACAGTGCGTTGTACAAAGAGACTCCCAGCTGGAAAACATTAAAACAAATTGGGAACATCTTTGAGACAGTTCCAGGAACATCTTGGTAAAAAAA
>NC_045754.1:11096567-11104436 GCF_008692095.1 Etheostoma spectabile | reverse complement strand
AAAAAAATCTTTGGGCAAAATATTACTTTTTCGTCTGTTAAGTTAAATCAGTGTATTTATAGAGAAATTTTAAATGTATTTAAATAATTAAAATGCAAAATACAACGGTTAAATAGCCATTACAGCGTTCCTTGACATCCATTGGTGCACACTTTTGTATCATTTCTTGTTAAAAATGCTGGAGTACATAATTTCTTATAACAGCCTCCTCTACTGTACTGTATACTAGCAAATTAATATGAATGTGAAGAAAGTGTTTGTTCACATGTATCTATATGCATGCAAACAAACAAACATACAGTAGATGCATTTAAAGTACCTGAAATACATTACAAAAAAATATTTCTGATTCTGATTCTGATTAAAGTCAGGGTTAAATGCTCCTGACCTCCTGCGTTCCTGCTCTGTTTGTACACCATCTAAGTTTGGCAACCTGTCAGGCTAGACAAGCAGGGAACACACTCAACTCCTAAATCAGTCGTATACAAAGTGGCAGAGAAATACACTGGGGAGAATTAGACATGACAAGAGAATGAATCACCCAAATAGACTAGCCCTTCTCCTCAAACAAGCTGCCTGGGTTTCGGTGCAAACACTCCAGTCGCCATTCACCTTGAGGTGCAGGGAGAGCAGTCATCCTTCACATTGGACACTGTGTATGTATTTGTGTTTTGGTAGGGCGAGCATGTTCTGACCTTGTTTGAGCATCTTTAGGTCCTGGCAAACAGATGAGCCACTCAGGTCTATAATTAAGTTGGTTTCCAATGGTCTGAGAAGATATTCTCTGTCTTCGAGCCCTCTTTTTGGCTTCCTCCATGTTTGTCTGCCTTCCCTCAGGGTGAGAGCATTACAGCTGCCAGAATATGTTGCTTTTTCCACCTTTTCAGAGGGTCACTGCTAAACAAGAACATGGGGGCGGAATAGCTACAAGTGGTCAGAATGTTTGCCTACTCAGGATAGGTGTTGGAAGAGTACCAAAACATCAAACTCAAGTAGGAATATAGCTAAAGTTTTAAAGACAGCAGACATTTTAACTTGCCATAGCAGGAAAAGCACAGGTGCAACAAATAACATTTTGGGGGGGGTCCGGGGCCTTTTTGATATGGCTGACTACGGAAAGTGTGCAAGTACACAAAAGCTAAAAAGCTGATGAGAGTAAAAAGAAAATGTAATTAATAAAATCTAGTTTCATTAACTCTGGAGACCACATCACCTAGATATCCAAATGCATGACTCAAAGTTCAATTTAAAAAATAAAATATATTTGCAAAGATACAGATCTTCCTTTACCAAATTAACTTCTCACTTGTTAAGAAATCATCAAATTCTGTAAGGATCAGACAAACTTCCTGTCTGGTGTCAGATCTGACTCCAGCTAGCACCCTTGATGATTAATAACGATTGCTGTAAAATGACTCATGTCTACTTGATTTGCATCAGATCAAGTACATAGGTTTAACTGACAAATATTCATGTCTTCCCAGATCTCTATGGGTCAGATGCTGCAAGAATTTGGAAAGTTTTTGGGCCTCTTCCTGTTGGTGTTATTCTCCTTCACCATTGGACTGACCCAGCTTTATGGGAAGGACCACAAAGACCCAGACAAGTATAAACCAAAGGACTGCGAGGGAATATTCTGCCAGCGACAGAGCAATGATGCATTCCACACGTATGGGCCAACCTCAATCATTTTTTTCTGCAATGATAACAAGGATGAATGTGCAGAATGCTTGTTGAGAGATGTTAGAGACTATATACTGTAAATACAGCTGATGAAGGCATAGACATGTTTTTTTTTCTGATTCATGATTTTACTGTAAAATACAATGTCATTACAACATATTTTTTACGATTATAATGTGAAATGCATCCTAAATGCCCCCTGACATGTACCAGCTTCTTCTGTTCCACAGGTTTATGGGGACCTGCTATGCTCTATTCTGGTACATCTTCTCCCTGGCACACGTTGCGCTCTTCGTCACCCGCATCAGCTACACAGAGGAGCTGCGCTCTTTTGTGGGCGCCATGATCATAGGCACCTACAACATTGTAGTGGTTATTGTGCTGACCAAGCTGCTGGTGGCCATGCTCCATAAAAGCTTCAGACAAATTGCTGTAAGTGTAAACAACTTTTTGGCACATAATGACTTTGTTTCTCAGTGCTGTTATGAGTAATTTGAGATCAACTTGGAACTGAAAGTTGCAACTGTTTTCATTTACTTCATTTACAGATTTATATTTTTCTCTAATTCACCCTGAAATGTTGCACAGATGTTAAAAAGTGTTTACTGAAGCTGCACATTAACAAGGATTTCCACAAAAGAAAAGTGTTGCATTTTCAAGATTCCTCTCTAAATAGAGAACAGTGCGTGGAAGTTCATGCTCACATTCCTGTGTTCTCGTTGTTCTTGTTGGCTTCTGTAGAATCACGAGGATAAGGAGTGGAAGTTTGCTCGGGCCAAACTGTGGCTAAGCTACTTTGATGACAAGTGTACCATGCCTCCACCGTTTAATATCCTCCCATCCCCAAAGACTGTCTGCTACCTGGTGACCAGCATGAGCAAGTGGATCTGTTCGCACACTTCAAAGGGCAAGGTGAAGAGACAGAACAGCCTCAAGGTAAGAAAAAATAGTTCCCTAGAAACATAACTTATAGTTATGTAGTTGTATTTTCTGAAAGGTTAATTTCAATCCCTTCCCGTAATAATGAACAAATGTCCATCTGGGCTTTGTCTAATAACTTGTCATCGATTAGAATTACTTAATTGTCTTTTCCATCCAGGAGTGGAAGAACCTGAAGCAAAAGCGTGATGAGAACTATCAGAAGATCATGTGTTGTCTGGTTCATCGCTATTTGACCTCCACGCGGCAAAAGATGCAGAGCACAGACCAGGCCACGGTGGAAAATCTGAATGACCTGCGCCAAGACCTGTCCAAGTTTCGCAACGAGATGAGGGACCTGCTGGGCTTCCGGACATCCAAATATGCCATGTTCTACCCAAGGAGCTAAATCAAAGACAAAATATCTCTTCCTCTGTCCCCTTTCCTCTTGACAAAACCTCTGCTTCTAGTTTATCTGGGATGCTGTGTGACCCGAGCATGTGCAAAAACTCTGCTCTTTTGAGTCACAGAGCCGACTTTAAAACCTGGACCTTTACTAAAAATTATATATTCTCCATCAGAGCCTCCAGACTGAGGCCCCTTATATATTATCCAGCTATTCAACCTTTTTGTAAATAAAGAAAGCCATTGTTTTAACAGACAGACAAATAAAGATTTATGAAAATATTTGTCCTTCTGAGGCTTTAAAGCTTAAGTGCGTAACTTTTTGACTCAAAAGAATGTCTGTTACATTCAAGCCATTGCCAAATGAGTTGCTACGAAGCAAATTACGCTCCAAAAAACTGTCTCTGTGTTTCTCAGTATGGCTATGTTGAATCCTCCGTGTCTCCTTGGCTTCTAGCACCTGCGTGGAGGAGGGGTGGGGTGGTGCACGATCACGCAAGGCTTTTATCATGTGAACGCGCCAACAGTTTCAGTTTCAGTTCAATACTTTCCTCATGGGGAAGACAGAAAATATGCACTATAGTTTCAATGACATAAAGATCTGATTTGCTGAATGTCAGTGCTGCTTTTGAGATTTGAAATTACTTGTTGATTTCTTCCCTGGAAAACTGATCTTTGGCCATTCAGCATAAGCCAGAAAACTGTCAACTGTTCAGCCTACTGCCCAGCAGTCCAGGCCATGTGAGAGTCACATTACACACACCTGATCTAGTCTCATGCTGAGCAGAGCATAGCAGCCTTAACTGCTCTCGGCAGACAAGTTCCCATATTATTTGGCATTATTTTGTTTTCAGCTGAAAGTTTTTGCACAAAGACAGACAAACAAAATGGACATGTTAAAGGAGTTTTGTATTGGAAGATGAAAACAATAAAATATAAATAATATTCACAGACTTTTTCATATGAAAATATTTTTCATTTCATAGCTCTGCTTTTAAAAACAAAGTAAATGATGTATGCTGATAGCGGTGCTTTGCATCTGTAAACAAACTAAAGAAAAAGAGCTTTAGCTAGGAAGGTCCTCATTTCATTCACAAAAAACAGCATCAAAATCTTTCAAAAAGAATCATGTATATATTAAATATTGCACTTTTTTACCACCAGATTAAAACTTCCAAATCCTGCACATTAAAATTGAACACAGAAAAGGAACTGCAGGTTGTTAACACCGTCATTCAAACAACAACAATCAGCTGTGACTAATCCCCTATGGATATTAATCAGGCTTGTGAAATCAAAGGTATATTTGTTTTATGCATATACTAAATAATAAAATCCACGGTTCATTCACATTGCACTCCACAGCCTCAAAAGGGAAAAGCTGAAAAGTAGAATGTAGAAAAATGTGAAAGGAATAGTGCCATCACAGGATGTTCGAACAGGTGTGCGCACTGAAAATGTAAACAATCTGATTGCTTGTTTTATAAAAAACTGAAACGTAAATTGGTATACTCCCTCTTCTGGGCTCCTGTTACTGGCTACATTTTAAATCCGTTCTCGGGGCATGACGGGAATGTGACCAGGCAGATTGAGAATGGGCTGTGGAACGGGTGGAAACTTCAACTAATTGTGTTGCTGATTAATCTGAGGTTACAAAACAGACTAACCTACTGGTCTTTTAAAAGAAGACAGATAGAAGAAGAACTACCTAATGTCTTCTTGTTTATTCTAAAAACATGCGATCTGTAGAAAAATTAATAAAAACCAAATTCTAAGTTGCATCTAATTGAATGGATCATGTTAAGTTTTGTTCTGGAATCTCTGCATCCACTTTCAGTTTTGTTGTGGTGGCCTGTGTATGTGTTGGTGAGATGGAGATCATTTATTTGCGTAATTGCTTCCATCCACAGCTGAGCCTCAGGCAAACCTGTCCAGTGGAAAACCTCAGCGCTACTGGAACTCAGCACTGCTTGTTTTTCAGAACGTTGAGTCCTTTCTGGTTCTTCGTCTTAAATGCCATAACGAAGTGGTGAGGGGCAATTTTCCCACGGCCATCCTCGTCTACCTGGCCCATGAAGACGTAGTTCAAGCCTGGTAAGGTCACACACAAAAAACCTGAATGCAGTGGCGGAACGGCAGAGACATTCAGGGAGGCCAAATATCAGAATCTCCACACGGCAGGTCTGTATACCATATGTTTATATGCGTACATATAAACATATTTAATGTTCTGACTGTTTAGACAGTGAGTTCTGCCGCTCACCTCACACTCTGGGTCGAGCTCTATCAACTGCGCGTGATGGCAAAGCAAAGGAGGCAAACTCCTGTTTATTTAAAACAGTCAACTACGAACATCATACTGATTATCATCATTTAGATACGGATACATTTTCTTTTATTTCACCAGGACTCTGTGAACTCACCTCTCCTGACAAATGGACACTTCTTGCACAGGATAATGATCTTGGTGCTCATCGTCTTTCCTGCCTGCTGGATGGCCAGACTGCCTTCTTTATAAACGTTGATGATAGAGATGGTGGCGTACATACTTCCTTCTCTCATCACCGCAGTAATGACAGTCCCGGTTATCACTGTCATGGGCACACACATACACGCAGGTCATGACAAATGAACCCATACATAAATTACTGAAAACCCACTAAAAAAGTACATCATATAATGAGAACACATTTGCCCTTACTGTACACAATACCTGACATACTTCCTCATAGACAATAAAGCCTAAACATTGATTTCAATTTTATTAATAAAACATCACTACCATGGCAAGTGCTGTTTCTGGGCTGCGGTTAGAACAAAAGCCAAAGATTTAAGCACAGTGAAATAAAATAAACCATAAGTGTCAATCAGATATGTCACAGGATTAGGAAGTATAAACTTTGTCAGAGGATGACCAAAGTCACAAGGATTTGTCATCTGTCCACCCTGGATATTTGTACCAAATTTCACAACAATCCATCTGATAGTCATTATATTTCACTAAAAGACAAAAGACAAAACTAAAAAGTCACAGAATATGTGTAATGTAAAGAATGTACAGCAAATTATTCAACATCAGAGAAAGGGGACCGTGGAATTAACAGTAGGGAAGATAACATAGACACAGTTGTAGTGAAGGGAATCTGCTTTTTTTTTGGCATCATCATTAATTTAAGAGAAATGTGAACAACGGGTGCCTACTACTTTTCAGTTCTTCTCTGTGAAGTGCAGCCTGAATGTAAAGATGTCATGGTGAATTAACAGCATAGTCTCTCAACAGCTCCTTTCTGGCTTTCACAATCTCCTTTTGATCTTTTTATGGTTCCTTCATCCATCCATGAGCTAACAGCTCCTTTTCAAAAACTCAGAAAACACATCAAGGATATAATTTACTGTCATTGTAAGACTTTCAAACGATAAGCATTTCCAAGATATCCCTGTCTGTGACAAGGCCAAGTTAAATGTGTATTATCAGAATTGTCCAGCAGACAGCTGAAATGTTTTGAGTCAGTGGAGCAGAGGTCACACGATTTTACATACTAGCCTATACAATCTAAGAGAGTAAACACATAGCAACTGCTTTCATCTGCACAATTATTTTTCTGTTTTAGACACTGGTTAACAATTAAGGCAAATTTGAAACTCCATGAGAAATCCACATAAAGATTAATTTGTCTGAATACAGAAAAGCTACCAACTTCTGTATCTCCCAGATCTTTTTTTCTATTTGGTTGTGATAACAAATGCTCAGGGTGAAGTTTCCGTCATTTCCTGTTTAGTCTGACAGAGTTTCCAAAAGTACTACTGTCTTGTTGTTTGTTCCCAACATTTAGCAATGACAGCTGTGTGGAGTCAGTGGAGCCAGTGGAGTGAGAGGGAATCACGTCTCATTCAGCATGAACAGGATTATTTACACTGATGGTACCAATATGTCTGGACTTCACATACTGTTTCATTTCCTGACAGGGATGAGAATAGCCAGAGGACTGCCTGTTTCGGTAATGTTATTGAATCTGATGCTACGGTTACATAAACCAGGGAACTGGTTTTGACAATTGAAAGTGCATATATCACATTGTTAGACATAATACCACCAGTTATGAGTTCAAGTGTTGATTAGACAAACTATTTTCAGTCTACTGCCTCGCTACTTCCTCATGTAACACATTGGTGACTCTGCCACCACATCAAACGGGCGTTTTTTTTCCACATGCACCACCACGTCGCTTGCCTTTCCTCAGTTCCTGATGCAAATCCAAGTGAACTCTTTGAAATGCCAATCTAACACATGTGGAAAACATAAGAGAAAAAAAACATTAGAGAGCAGGAGAGTAGCAAACGGAGGCCGAGCCTGAGTCAACACACTCAGTCATTTATTAACAGTTTACCCACAGTCAGAGGCTGAGTGTATATGTGTGTGTTTACACTGGAGGTAACTGTGTCCTACTGTATACACTCCTTCACTTCCTGACAACGAACTCTTTGAGATGCGCAGTGAGAAATCAAAGGAGCAAAGATAGTGACATGATCAGGACTGTAAACTGTTTGTTAGAGGAGATTTGGCTGAGGTAAATCGAGTCTTTACTGTTAAGGTTTGAACTCTGTATGTACAGTATGTACAGTAATAGTAAATATGTTCAATAATAACCTTAGCAAAGCTGGGACATATTAGTTACTGTAGCTTGTGTGGTTTAAATAAATTGCAAAAAGGACTGATGTTCTTACCAAAATTGCTGGAGCAGTAATTGCTCTCAAGTGTTCCCCGTCTTTTGCATTTCTGCTGGCACAGGGCTACAGAGTACTTTAGAGCTGTGGAGACACACACACACACACACACACACACACACACACACACACACACAC
>NC_045754.1:11091994-11096557 GCF_008692095.1 Etheostoma spectabile | reverse complement strand
CACACACACACACACACACACACACACACACAAACAAACACACACACACACACAACAAAGGAAACAAAGACAAAAAAAAGAAAATGAAACCTCTGTAATGTTGCCTGCCATTGACACAAGCATGTAGATTGTGTATAATGTAGCATGGCTGCATGCTACACAACCAACATGTAGCATGCATGCAAGCATGTAGGTAGCATGTTGGTTGCATCTATTTCTATTGTGGTTTGTTTCCATATTGTTCTCAGTAACACAAGAGTGTCTCCAAATAAATGGCTGTTTCTTAGCCTCAGAGACAATGTGCAGTGTGTAAAATAGGGAGATAATGAGACAAGCGAACATCTGTTTTTCAAGTTAGAGATGGTAAAGAGTCCATAAAGGAGAGAAACAAGAAAATAAAAGCTGATTATCTAACTATTATTCTTACTTGAGAGGGAAAAGTCAGGAGTGATAAGCCAACAAGAAAGCGCTGTCGCATAATGACATCATGGCACGGAGGCACCAAAATAACCTGGCTTGACTAAGGGAAAAAAACAGTGTGTGGGAAAGTGAGTTTGAGTATGAAAATGAGCTGTGATTGCGGGTGCGAACACATGCCCGCACTGTATATGAACTTGTGTTATGTGCACAAGAGAAAATATTGGAAAAATATGTTTTTAGCATATGTTGTGTTTGAACATGTGCTGCTGTTGGCTGCATCTTAAATAGAACCTGCAGTCTCCAGTACGATATGTTCTATCCACTCTTTGTACAGAGGACAATGATGCATCACAACTGCATGTCAGATTGTGAAGATCCACTTTTTAGTTTTACCGTTTGTGCTCATAAAATGGGCCCAGATCTGCTATCAGAAGAAGTTTGCTGATGTCCCTCGAGTTTAAATTTAAAGATAAATGACACATGTTGAATCCAGTAGTACAAAGCCAGTACATCTCATAGCTACATCGACAAATACAGATGTTAGAAGACCTCTAGAGGTTTTTATTGGATAAGAGTTGCTACCTACGTATGGGCCTGGTGGTGACTGGCTGTGTGGTAGTGGTGGGTGGTATCGTGGTGGTGGGGAATTTCTTTGGTCTGAACTTGTAATGTCCAATGAAGCCATCTGCGGTTAGACTGAGATCTGACAGGAACTGGATGAGGAGCTGGTTCCCGTCTGAGAACACTGGCCTGCAAAAAAAACCTCAGACTGAGTGTAAACTGAGAGGAATTCATTGGATGAATGTTTTTACTGAAAATAAAATCAGAATCACCTACGCTGGGGGGCTGTCTCCACAGTATTTGCCAATTCTCTTGGCGTCGTTGATTTCTGCACCGTTGAAAATGGAAACATGGTCATAGCGGCAGTAGTTATCCCTTTCCACATCAAACTTTTCGAACTTGACTTCAATAATCTGTAGCCATAGACAAACCACAAAGAAAATCTTTCATCAAGCAAAGCTTGCAAAAGAGCAAGCAGGGTAGGTTGTTCCACACCCATTACACATTGAGCCCTCTTAAAAGAGTACTCCACAAATTTAGCATTCCACTGCTGTAATGGTGTTAGAGTCATGAAGGACAGTTTGAAAGAAGAAGTATAAAAATCAATGCAGCAGAACTAGAGACACCATTTTATTTATTCCAAACTTTCTTCCTCCTTGTCAAAACCTGCCGCGTACATTACCCACAATGCAGGGGGTGTAATGCTTGAGCCACAAAATACTTTTTTTCACATATGCAGTAGCGGTTCAATAGACCAATTTGCCTATATCTCTATTCCTTTAAGACTTTGCTATCAAAACTTTACATGTAATACCTCCTTTTATTAAGAAACATTAAGATGAATTCATTTTGACCTCTCTGACCTGGTTCTTTGGTGCCACTATGTGCCAGGAGCATGTGACACCAGCTGGGTAGTCCTTCTCAGGCCAGTTGGGAGTTTTAAAAGTCCCAGAGGGCTTGTCCAATCTGCCCCCACAGTACTGTTCACCTGTAGAGTAATGACTAAAGTTAATCTTAGGTAGCCATCAGGAATCTGCAAAACATAATTCCAGTTCCTTATTCATCATCCTTTTAGGATGCAGGAACGACATGCACATTATATGATCCTGCAGTTACCACTACTGTAATAGTTGCTCTCATTGCCCTCTTTGTCATTATGTGTACCCTCTAAAGCAAGTCACTAATTAGTCCTGTGCAGTGAACAGTTTAAAAAAGACAGCATGCTTCCAATGTCCCCAAGCATCTGAGAAACATCAGTTCAATAACCACACAGACAAAGAACTGAATCCCTCGAAGATATGTTTTCATTGTAACATACACTTAGATTGATGTTTTCTTTCCACCATGTTGAAAGAAGAAGTACAATTTAGTACAGTTACAAGAATAGACACTTAACAAACGTTGTGCTGTACAGTTTTGACAATGCTCAGAGACTGTATGACAACGGTCTATCTGCCAGCATCCATCGTGTAAGAGCCAGGCAGGCAGGTTAATAGACCTTGTCCATTACAGCTGTCAGCTCCTTGAGTACTGAGAACCCGCCATTAAAATTCCACAGAAACAGAAGACGTGACTTTGGAACCCTGCAGAGAGGAAGAGGCTCCTTCAACTCTAAGTTACACTTCTGACCTGTGCCTTCTACCAAAGTACTTTATGAAATGTCAGTGAGAAATTCCACATTATACTGCGAGAAGTGTTAAGATATTCCTCCCTTTTTGTCCACATGCTGGAACCTTAAACCCATACATAGCCTTGTTTCAGACAGCTGAAACCCCCAAAGGTCACTGTTTTTACTGAGAAAAGAAACATTATACCTCCTGCTGTTTTACTGTGTGTCTGCACGCCTGGAAAGTGTTATGCAAAAGCTTAATTCTAATGAGAAGGTGTATGTCTGGGTATTGTGGTACCACGCAATGACCTCACTGAAGCCACTTGTGTTACACAGCCTTGTTAATGTGCTTTTAAAAGACTGACCCTGTGCCAACACAGACACACTCCCAGGCCAGTATCAGATTCCTTTATGGGGTGAATTCATGGCTAAGACACAGTCTCAATGTCTCTGTACTACATGCGTGTGTAGATATTCTCTACACAGCTGCTACCCTTGCAACCCTGGCACATATCTGGATGCATGCACAGGACAGCAAAATTAAGAGCCAGCATGCCAAAACTATCCTTAAAGCGTCTTTTTCCCCATGTTTGCCTACCTCTCTCATGTGGGTGGGCAGCAGAGAAAACAGCCAGGAAGCCACTCCCAGCTGTGTTGGCATCAGATACCATCTGCAGGAGCATCTTGTTGCTCGTAGATACCAGGGCTCCTGGCTTGAACGTCCCACAGAAGCGACCAAGTCTTTGCACACTAATATGACCACTGTAAACGTCCACATAGTCATAGCGACACAGGTTGTCGCTCTCCAAGTCAATAAAGCGGAATGACAGGACCACGACCTTTCCCTCAGGGACCTAAGAGGGAATTTACAGCAGGCATTAAGGGTCTGACATAATTGCAATTATTGCTGAGACCAAGAAAATGTCACATTAGGTACACACTTCCCATTAATGTTGGCTTCAATGATGTCCAGTAAAACAATCTTCTCCACATGTGATTGCAGATGGGCCTACTTACAACATGTTTATCAGTACGCCTGACTTATGTAGAGCAGGCAAAATGCAACTTGACCCAGCCACACTCTAACTTTGATTGTTTAAATGGGCAGTAGCCTAATGTAAAGGAGCCAGTCAGGAAAACTGCCTTAAACTGGCTGTGGTGAAGTATTTTTGTAAGGAAATGAGGGGTTAGTGAATCATACTATTAAATTGTGCAGTTGTTTGATGTGTTTTTAATTGACATGTATTCATCAATTTCATCATTATTATTGTAGGCTGTTAAGAAAGCAAAACGTGAATATGAAATTGGACTTACTGTAATCCTCCACACACATTTGGTATTTGGAGGGTAAACTCCTGGGTACCCCTGGCTCCCGATTACTCCAGAATCTCCTGTAATGTTTCCGCCGCATGTGAAGGTTGGTCTAAAGGGGGGAAAGATTTTTTTCTATTCTCAAAATATCAAATGAGGATGTGGTAAAACAATAAACATTATATAGGCTATACGTTAACGACAGCCTGCGGTTGATATAACACAGATAAGATTTAATTCAATGCGCCATATGTCCTGACTGGACGCACTCCGGACTGCAGAATATTCCTCTAAATAAACTCCAGTCCACTGACGCTGCTTCTTCACACGCATGAGATCCTTACACCTTGTTCACTTAGAAAGATTTCGAATCAATTGATGAAAAATAGTAAATAAAGGTGTACCTCCGCTGAGACTGCGCACAGACCTCTGTTAAGAACAGTAGACTCCATGCGCAAAACACACTGCATGTGCTCCACATTGCTGGGTTAAGGCTGCAGGCGCTTCGCAGGTTTTCGCCCCGTGGCATGAATGGCATTGTGTTCTGCAGCTCAAACGGTGGAGTATAGTAACCAGGAGTTCCTGCAGGGAGTTTCGGTAAGCCGTATAGCAGATGAATATAGTATTTGTTCTGTCTGGAAGGAGGGACGAGGCATAGACTG
>NC_045754.1:11069560-11091984 GCF_008692095.1 Etheostoma spectabile | reverse complement strand
AAAAAAACGAAAAAAAAAAAAAAAACATTAAAGACGCACTGGGAGGTTGTGAGGTCTCGCATTAGTTTTATACGGCACCTGGCGTAAAAAAAAACCTTGAAGGAGATGGTATGAATAAACTTGACTCCAGAAATACATGAATGGTTTTGCATTCCTAATAATATGGACCAGCCTACATGGCAGAGACTTGATTAATAGGCTACCACTCAGTGCCTGCAATGTGCGAAAGCATAGTGGCCCAGATGTGGAGTGATAGAGGACTGTGGCCTGTTCTCGAATAGGAATGTGCATTACACTAGCTGAAACATCATTAGCTGTTTGAAATCGCCTAAGGTAGGCTAGTGGGTTGTCAGAAATATGCACAGGTAGCCTACGTAGAAGACTTGATGGAGATAGAATGAGAGAAACACAATGAGAGCGAGAGCACCACCTCCTGGACTAAATACGGTCCAGCTGCTAGGTACATATTTTATTAGCTCAAATACACCGTTATTATATGCCAATACAAATTGATTTTGCATTATGCACATTTGCCTATGAAAAGCTACAAATATCTAGCCAATTTGTGACATATATTTGTCATTGCATAATGCAATTTTCATACACTCAACTTTATTTGTAGGCATATCCTTTTTCACGCAAGCATGCAGTCCAAAGTGCTTCACAGATAAAATTAAAACAGCCTAGATGAAAACATAACGAAAACAAACCAACACACAAAAACAAAACAAAAAATATGTAGCCTCAAGACTAAAAAAATATAACACGACAATGCGTTACAAGTCAATCGAATAAATAACAGAGGGAATAATATAAAAAAAACTGTAATTAAAACGCATAAACTAGAGATATAACATTACCCCAAATAAAGAATTACACGGCTCTAGTTGGGTTTTTTGTTTTGTTCATGCATGATCACCAAGAGTGGGAGTGAGCCATCACTAGTTCGGTGATTGATTGTGTAGCCTGGAGTGCACGTTTGCCGCTATCTTCTAATCGATGATCGATTTTATTTTAGTTCAACAAAAGATGGCGGACCGAACGCCTGGTGGCTCTCAAAAAGCTAGCGCTAAGGTGAATTTATTGTTTGTACATGCATTAGCTATGTCTTACCTGTTGTTATGAAAACATTGTAAATATTATTATGCAATAACAACGTTGTCTATTTACATATGTATAGCCTGCAAGAGACTAGAGTCGCGAGTGTGCGCAACGGGGTTAGCTAGGTAGCTACCAACACGCTAAAGCTAACGTTACCCTTTGGCCACACTGGCTAATTTAGCTAAGCCAAACTAAGCGATTTAGCTAACGTTGCCTTAAGGAGGACTAGTCAGGGCAGTTGGCCCAGAAAGAATTAGTGTTTGCTAACCAGCTGATACGGACATAGTCTTCAGGACAAAATTTAGTTGATATATGCTTGAATTGAGTAATAGTACAGGTAATATTTTGGAACTCGGGCCTAACAATATTTAAGCCTTAGCTAGCTCCTTGTAACAGTCATTCAGTCGGTGGTGTTGCAGCAGAGACCTGCTTGTTAGGCCTCTGGCTAATTTTGCTAAGTTGTCGCCACTTCCTGATGTTCGGTTGCAACTAACGTTACGTAGAAAGTACGCAGTAAATTCAATTTACAGGATCACAATCAAATGTTTAGGTAATGATCGCAAACTACGAGTGGACACTTAGCTAACAATGTAGTGCGAGTTGCGTGTTGTTACGGCCATGGATCCCGCTTAATCTTCATGTCAACATGATTGTTGTCACGCTTTAGAGATCATCTGAATAATAATAATAATAATAATAATGATAATAATAACTAATGCTAACTTAGAGCAGTAACGTGATCCGTGTGATGGCATGAATATGATGGCAGCAGAGAATGTTGATACTTTTAAACTAAGCTTTGTTTATCTATTTGTTGATTTATCTATGCATTTTAGGCTGTTTTACTTCTTGGTGTATATTGGTATATACCAAGTTGTAGTTTTTATTTATTACTACATCTGGTGTTTTCTTAGTGTACATTGATGTATGAAAAGTGTATGATGAAAAGTGCTATACAACTAAACTCTGATTGATTGAAATGTTATATGCACCCACAGCTAGAGTTGTATTGAGAAACTATGAAATACCTGTTCGAGCCAGTCAATCAACCATGCTTTGTTTTCATTAACAGGCGCTGCTTGAGAGCAAACTGAAGTCTTTCAGCATTGGCAAAATGGCAGTGGCAAAGAGGACCTTAAGCAAGAAGGAACAAGATGAAATAAAGAAAAAAGTAAGCATTGGCTTCCTTTTTAGAGAAAATTGTCTATTTTATCTGTGGTAACTGGGTACACATTGTGTAAAGATGCTTCTCTGTAAGTTGATATATATGTATTTATTTACATTGACACTGGCTTCTTTGTTCAGGAGGATGAGCGGGCAGCAGCAGAGATTTATGAGGAGTTTCTTGCTGCTTTTGAAGGAGGAGGTGATGGCAAAGTCAAAGCCTTTGTCCGTGGTGGTATTGCAAATGCAACAAAAGGTACAACATTTCTTGTATTTACCAAATTAATTGAATAATATGTTAGGGCACAAGCACAGTTTACAACATCCTCCATCCACGACTTGAAAAAGTGAAATGCTAATGTAAATATAGCGGAATTTAGAGCAAACACATTCTTTCACCCTTCAGAGGAGGCAGCTGCTGATGAGAAGAAAGGAAAATTGTACAAGCCCAAGTCACGTTTTGAGACCCAAACCCCAAAAAGCTTCTTGCCTTTGGAAACCCCAGCTCAGTTTTTACCAATAGACAAAAGACATGTAAGTATTATCACAGTCAACAAGTAGCCTTTCTCGTTACTGTTGCAGTAAATTATGTTTGAAATCTTTGACTGTGTTAATATTATTTCCAAATGTGTATTTCAGTCTGTGAAGAAAAGTACTGAAAAGGAAAAGAAGAAGAGCAACTTGGAGCTCTTCAAGGAAGAACTTAAACAGTAAGCTTCAACACAAATCTGTGAAACTAGTGTTCTCAGGTGTTATGGTGTGGAATGGCGCTCTTCCGAAAGTACAAACGTTGTAAGGATTTGAACATACTTTGTATGTAATTGTACTTCATGGTGTTTCTTGCAGAATACAAGAGGAAAGGGATGAAAGACACAAGCTGAAAGGACGTGTTAGTCGTTTCGAACCTCTCGCAGGCACAGATGGAAGACGCTCATGTAAGTGTCTTTAAGCTGCATTACTGTGTTCCATTTACTAACTTGGCCTGAAATGGCGCCGTCCTTCATGCCTTGCTCCACTCACCCCCCCTTTGTCCACTTTTGCCCTGAAACAAAATTTATACTGCGTTTCTGCTTCTTTTAGCGGATGGTTCTTCAAGAAGAAACCGTCCGTCCAGTGGTAATTTTGACTTAATATGGTGGCCGTGAATATCTTCATCTTGCTAAGAAAATATGTTGTCTTGTCAGACAGTGGTAGGAAATCTTTCTCTTTTCTGTCTCTGCAGTTTTGGATGATTGTGCGCCAGGTTCCCATGATGTTGGAGACCCATCCACCACTAACTTGTATCTCGGCAACATCAATCCACAGGTGAATTGCTATCGAAACATTTCTAAAGTAGAGAAGAGACGGGATGACATAGCTTTGCTGTAAACAGGAGGGCTTGATTTGAGTGTGTTGCCTCATTACAAGCTGAGTCAGACTCTAAATAAAAAAAAGAAATGTGTTACTTATACCCTTAATTTCAAGTGGTTATGTTGCGCAGATATTTACCCAATATGTTTATGGAGTAATACTATTATCCATGTATATATTTATCTTTTAGATGAATGAGGAAATGCTTTGTCAGGAGTTTGGGCGCTATGGCCCGTTGGCCAGTGTGAAGATCATGTGGCCGAGGACAGATGAAGAGAGGGCTCGGGAGAGGAACTGTGGTTTTGTGGCTTTCATGAACAGGAGGGATGCTGAGCGAGCACTCAAGAACCTAAATGGTACAAAGCAGGATTTTTAAAATATTAATTAAATAAATAAATCACATACTTTCTTTCCAGCCATTGTAAATATTTTTCACCTTTTGTCACAGGAAAGATGATAATGAAATTTGAGATGAAATTAGGATGGGGCAAAGGCGTGCCCATTCCACCTCATCCCATCTACATCCCTCCTTCCATGATGGAGCACACACTCCCACCGCCTCCCTCTGGCCTACCCTTCAACGCACAGCCCCGGGAGAGGCTAAAGAACCCCAATGCTCCCATGCTTCCGCCACCTAAAAACAAAGAGGAGTTTGAGAAGGTAACTCAGCATGTCAGCCTAGGGTTTTTTCATGGGTTATGGCAGTGTTTTGTAAATTCAGCTGGTACGATGTTAGCCTTTATTATGAGCAATCAGTACAAGCTTTTTTTGTGATAGCTTTTGTCTTGCTGACTTAAACTAGTTTTGCACTGTATATCAAAGTGTGGGTATAATAAAATGTTAGCGTGTGGAAAATGAAAGTGTTAAGTTAAAGAAGACAATGTCAGGGGTGATTGGCCTTTAGTAAAACTGACAGCAGTAAAGGAAAGTTGTTGTCTTTAAAATGCATTTTTTATATTTTTCACCTGTTGCCTTTTTAACAATACTCACATTCTATGTTTATTATCTGATGTGACTTCATATACAGACTCTGTCGCAAGCCATAGTCAAAGTGGTTATCCCAACAGAAAGGTACATGTTTTTCTTTTTTTAAATTGGTGTACAAACATAGAAAAAACATCCCATAATGAAGCTAAAGTTTGATCGGTTGATCACTGCATGCTACAAGGGGCTGGTCAGTATTGGTGAGCAATGGTTGAGGCTATTCCACAATGTCTTCATATTAGTAGATAGAATAATACTGATCGACGAGACTGTTTTGGAACTTGCTCTTTCACACTCCACCATCACTCATGTTTCTTTTAAAATATGTAGAAAACCAACATTATAGTGCTTATATATGCTGTTTAGAACCAAACATCATGACTATAATCCATCACAGTTCCACTCCATACATCATTTAATTGTGTTTTTCAACTTTAGTGACATGTCACTCTTCCACATACATAGTCTGCTAATTCTAGTTCTGTAGTTGTGAAATCCTGCTCTCTGACCATTGCTCACTCAGACCGTCTACCCCTTTGGCCTCTGTCACTCTATCGGGAGCTCACTAAATCTGGCCCCTGCCAACAAATCCAAACCTGCCAGTATTAGTCTATAAATGACCTTTGACATTGGCCTTGGTGAGCAGCACAAGTTGAACTGTCTGCAGCAGCGAGGGACCTGAAAAGCATCATGGGATGGATTGGGAAAGTATACTGAATTTTACCCCGCCATTGGTACGATCGGCTCCAATACAAGTAAATGTGATCTGTGTTGTCAAATGAAAGACATCCTTTGTCTTGTTGGCCACTTTAGGCTAATTGTATGCAGCCTGCACCATGTATCCCCCCCCCAAAAAAAATTGTCACAGAAGAACTTAAGTGATCCCATTTGCACTGTATTCAGGCATTACCAACTCCACCAGCAGATAACATATTTAGCCTATTTAGGCCAACAATCCTGTACTGCTTTGGTTCTTCCTCACTTTACATTAGTCAGGACATGAGTGGGAAATGAAAGGCACTGTATTGACAGACTTTTCAGTTAATTCAGTGTCTTGTCAATGACTCTCTTCTACTTTCCCAAGTTCTTTAGCTTCACTTTGTGCCCATTTTTCCCCCCTCAAAATTGAATCAAGAAAGATTTCAAAGAAAGGGTCCAGGCAGTGCAATGTAATGTAAAACCTGTTGCACTGTAGCCCTGATGAAAACCGGCATGAACTTGATGAGTAAAAAAAAAGAGAAGAATTGTATTGTTTTTTAAAAAGTAATTCTTGATTTACATGAAAGTTTTTTAACTGTAAATGTTTTGATTTTTGGCAACATTTATGCAGTGATGTTATACATAGGCTCAGAGGCATAATCACAATTACATTTAATTTATGCCTGGTCATAAAACACTGCTTGACAGTTGTCTTTCTTTTAAGATGCTCATCACTTGATTCTTCACTGTAAATAATAATAAATAGAAATTATTGTATATTTTGGCTTTAAGTGACATCTTCTGCCGGGTGCTTTAAAGCAATCATGAGCATGGCAGTGCACTATTCAGTTGCAGCCTATTGCATGTGACATCTGCAGTTAAGCCCTGCAACATTTGTTTTATCAATAGTGCATCATGTCTGTCAAGAGACAACTGTTCTGAGTGTCAAACCACCAAGCATAAATTACAACAGACAGGCTTATGGTAGTGGTCAAGAGTCAGGCCAGTCTGAATCCGTTTGTTTTAACTGTGTTTTTCTTGTAGGAATTTGCTCTCTCTCATCCACCGAATGATCGAGTTTGTGGTGCGTGAAGGCCCAATGTTTGAAGCCATGATCATGAACCGAGAAATCAACAATCCCATGTACAGGTTAGTGCAACTGCGCATCAGTAATCGATTCTGTTTTATCATCTGATAAAATGAATATGCTCATGTTTATGATTTTTCTTTCAGGTTTCTATTTGAGAACCAAAGCCCAGCACATGTATACTACAGGTGGAAGCTGTACTCCATACTACAGGTTTGATTTCTATGTTTGACAAATTGCTTGAGTTCAGCACAAAATTTCATTGGTATTCATCCGACATTTAGGAAAAATATATGTTTTGGGATCACAGTCCACCAGTTTTGATATTAACTGTAAATCACTTGCTCAGGGTGAAGCACCAGTCAAATGGAAAACAGAGGACTTTCGGATGTTTAAAAATGGCTCCTTGTGGCGTCCACCTCCTCTTAATCCATACCTCCATGGGCCTTATGATGATGGCGAGGAAGAGGAGGAAGAGGAGGAGGGCAGCAAGAAAGGCTGTCTGAAAGAAGAGTAAGACAATTTCTTTTAATAATCTTGGCATATATTCAGTTTAAAATGTACTCTATAACTGTATCATCTTATGATCTATAAATGTATTAAATTGGCCTGCTATAGGTTAACGTCCAGTTAGATTGATTCACGCTTAATTGCCCTTTATTCCTGCAGAGAGCGGGACAAACTAGAGGAGATGCTGCGTGCTTTGACTCCCAGGAGGGGAGACGTAGCAGAAGCCATGTTGTTTTGTCTCACCCATGCCGAAGCAGCTGAAGAGATTGTGGAGTGTGTCACAGAGTCTCTGTCCATCCTTAAAACCCCTCTACCCAAAAAGGCAAGCTATAGCACTGAAAAGGACCAATGAATGGTTCTCATTCTGGTGAATAATGTAAAAAAGAATGAACATTTTCTCTTTTACATTTCAGATTGCACGGTTATATCTAGTTTCTGATGTGCTGTACAACTCTTCTGCCAAAGTATCCAATGCATCTTACTACAGAAAATAGTGAGTTGTGTATTTTACCTTCCTCGACTACATTACACAAAACTGTCACTTTAAAATTGGAAAACCTAAATCACCCACATTTGTTTGAAATTCACATTATTGCTCTTCCCCTCCTTTCAACAGTTTTGAAACAAAGCTCTGCCAGATTTTTGCAGACCTCAACGCGACATACAAAGCGATTCAGGGCCACCTTCAGAGTGAGAACTTTAAGGTACCAAATGTCCAAACCTGGCTAAGTAAACTAATAATTTACACAAATCAGTTTGTCACCTACAGCATGTCACTCAACCATCCCTGTCTTCTGTTCTTCGTTGTAGCAACGAGTCATGGCATGCTTTCGGGCATGGGAGGACTGGGCTGTGTACCCAGACCCCTTTCTTATCAAGCTGCAGAACATCTTCCTGGGTCTAGTCAACCTCTCTGCAGAGAAGGAACCCCCTGTTGTTATTGTTGAGGTAAATGATATAACAACACTTTTGTAATATCATCCCTTTTCTTCTACTTTTAATTCTACTATATTACATTTCTGGCTTTCCAAAACTATCCCTTGAGTTACTAGTGTCCAAGTCCTAGCTTGATTTTATTTTGGTGCTGTCTTTGGCCCAGGCTGAGCCAGCAGAGGACATTGATGGGGCTCCTATAGTGGAGTATGTGGATAGCACTCTGCTGGAGGATGTGGATGGGGTGCCAATTGACGCAGGGCCCATTGATGGGGCTCCTATTGACGGAGCCCCCCTGGATGACCTAGATGGTGTTCCTATCAAGCCCATGGAAGAAGACATAGATGGAATACCCTGTAAGTTGTGCAGAGACTAACAAAGGGTGTTGTATGAAGTGGTTGTTCTTGATGATCTCATTCCAAATATTCTACAGTATGCAGCTTTTGTATGGTGTTTCAATTTCTTGTTGATCTTTATAGTGGATCCGTCCAAGGAGTCGGCCTTCAAGGTAGCACCCTCGAAATGGGAAGCGGTGGATGAGTCTGAGTTGGAAGCTCAAGGTGAGACCTTTTTAAGTGGTTTCAAACGTCTACTTTTTAACATGTAAACAGTTTTGACTTCAGTATGTACATTATGTTTGTCACCAGTTTGGTTGTGTGCATTCTTAGTTGCAGTTATGCTGTCTTTTGTTTGCTCCTTAGCTGTGACAACTTCAAAATGGGAGATATTTGAACCGCCAGAAGAAACAAAAAAGTGAGTATTGTGTGTGCTATATTTTCAGGATAATGGACTGTTCTGTGAAGACATTGGTGCACCATTAACCTTTCTTTAATGAACTGTTTCTAACTCTGAAGGAATGAGGAGGACAGCGATGATGACAGGAGCCCTCGCTCAGACGATAATCAGAGCTACTCCAACCCCATCAGAGATGAGTCAGATATAAAGGCCAAAATGTCTGAAATGAATGAAGAGAAACGCACAAAGCTCAGAGAGATAGAGGTACTTTATCAGAATCCTCATACTATGTAATAGAGCTGGGCCATATTGGAAAACATTTTTTTACCCAATTCATCGATGTTAATATTGCAGGCTTGATGCTTTCACAAAATCTTGATACAATGATTTGATAAATAATCACAAATAATTTAGATACTTCTAGATGTTGGTGTCATATCACGATATCTAGCTTCATATAAAAATATATATTGCCCAGACCTACTACATGAACAGCAAATTATGTTTGTGGTGTTTTGTATGCAAATGAAATCCGTTCCTTTTTATTGTATTGTTCACCCAGGTTAAAGTCATGAAGTTCCAGGATGAGCTGGAGTCTGGGAAAAGGCCCAAGAAGCTTGGGCAGAGTATTCAGGAGCAAGTGGAGCACTACAGGGACAAACTACTACAAAAGGTACAGTGTTAGACCGCACATTTTACTATAGATCTCAAATACAGGAATTTTAATTTATTGTTTCCTTATTGTAGGAAAAAGAAAAGGAGAAACTTGAACGGGAGAGAGAGAGGGAGAAGAAAGAAAAGGAGAAAGCTGAAGCACGGTTGAAAGACTTGAAGAAAGAAAAAGAGAAAGAGGACACACCAACCAGGAAAGAGAGGTGAGATAACCGTTGGCAGGCTGTTGTGTTGTGTCATCACTGAGTTAAGGTGTAGTTTGGAAAACATGGGGTTTGTTTAATTTCTGACAGATATTTGTCCTTTCTGGTTGATAGGAAACGGCGTCACAGCGGGTCACCCAGCCCAACGCGGACGAGCAGCAGACGGGGCCGGTCAACCTCACCCCGCTCAGAGCGGTCAGAAAGATCAGAACGCTCCGACCGCTCATACTCTAAAGACACATCTTCCCGCTCCATCCATAAAGACTCCCCGCGATCCAGCAACAAAAAGTCCTCAAAGAGGTAAGACCTGTCCAGTGCTTCTCCTAATGTCATTGGTTAAACTATAGGGTTGACCTGCAATCACCATTTTTTATTAATTGCAGTGTGGTTAGAAGTTAAAACTTTTAGCTGTAATTGAAAAGGTCCTGTTTGTCCCTCTAGATCACCATCACCTCGCACACCCAAACGATCCAGGAGGTCGCGTTCCAAGACGCCCAAGAAGTCAGCCAAGAAGTCCCGCTCCAAATCAAGGTCGCCCCATCGGTCTCACAAAAAATCAAAGAAGAGCAAACACTGACACATATTTTCTTTCAACCTCCACACCAGCCTATCCTCCTTCCCTGTTGTATAAAAGATTGACTGAATGATATGGCAGCCGAAGCTCTCGGCTCAGATGTTAATGTATAGACGATGAGGAGTAGGGTGTTGCATGGGTTGTCATCTGGTGTATCTAAATGGATGGAGCCATTGCTGTTTTATATTGTACAAAAAAAATGTGCTTGTGTGTCCTGATTCCCCATGTCCTCAAAATGGAATTCATCCATGTGGTAGACCACACCCGTACAGAGTGTGATGACAATAGTCATATTCATGCTGTCATTTTCTGTTTTTGTAGTTCACATTAAAAGAATTCCTAATAAACTGTCTTTTTGTTACAATTTGTCCTGTGACAGTGTAGAAATAAAGAGGGGACGACATGCCATCAAGGTCATAAGGCTGGAACTGGACCCACGATGTGTGATGTGTATATAACTTCTCTTTATTGATCCTTTGGGATGACTCCCGCAAGGAAATTGAAAATTTTTAGCAAGAAAAAAAAAATGGATACAAAAGAAAGTATAAAGACAACAAAATAACAGTAAGAATAATAAAGAATATTTGTCAAAGACAAAAAAAAACAAATTATTAAGAGTGTTAAAGCGATAACCCCTCAAGATACCAAAAAGTGTTATTTTTATATCAAACATAATGGAATAATTTTACCAAAGTGTGTCGTAGAAAGGTTAAGACAAATGTGTATTAGTCATTTACTTTTAGGTTATTTAATTACAGTTTTTCTGCTTTCTTTCAAGCAGATAGTAAATGGAAACTGGAAAAGCAGTACAGCTGTGGCCATGTGCCGTCAGTTTACAGCTTGGCTTCTGCCTTCTTTAGTTGATCCCGCAGTTCGAAATGAGCAATGGAGGAGAGGTGCACCTCATCAGGTCCATCAGCAATGCGTAGAGTCCGCACATATGAATATCTGAGGAAGAAAGTGGTAATGCTGGCGTCAGGAAGAGAATTTGTTTAATGATCTTGTGTAGGAGAATAAAAGTAAACTTACAACTGTGCTAGTGGGACGTCTCCAGACACACCTGCACCTCCATAAACCTGTATAGCACAGTCCACCACCTTACACGCCATCCTGGCTGCTGCCACCTTAATCATAGCAATCTACAAAAGTAAAATATACCTTTTAAGACCTTAGTCACTTTTAACCAGTAATTTCAGATAGCATGATTGTGGCAAATGTCAGTGTAGCATGGCATAGAAAAAGTCATAGTATAGTATGTCAAAAATAGTAATAGAATAGCATATCAAAAAAGTAATAAAAAAAAGGCATAGTATATGTTGAAAATAGTCATAGTATGTCAAAAAAAAGTGATGAAAAAGTCACAGTATAGTGTTTTAAAAAAAAAAGTGATTAAAAAATGATAGTATGTCAAAAAGTGATAAAAGTCATAGTATAGTATGTCAATAAAAGTGATAAAAGAAAAATCACTGGTATAGTATGTTATAAAAATGTCAAAAAAAGTCATAGTATAGCGTGTTGTAAAAAGTGATAAATCATAGTATAGTATGTCGAAAATAGTCATAGTATATGTTAAAAATAGTCCTAGTATGTCAAAATAATGATGAAAAAGTGATTGTATAATATGTCTAAAATTCATAGTATATAATTTCAATAAAAGTGCTAAAAAAAAGAAAAATCACTGGTATTTTGAAAAAAACATAGTATAGATAGTTATAAAATGATTAAAAAAAAGTCATATGTTGTAAAAACTGATTAAAAAAGTAATAGGTTGAAAAAAGTGATAAATCATAGTATAGTATGTCGAAAATAGTAATAGTATAGCATATCAAAAAAGTGATAAAAAAGTCATAGTATAGCCTTTTGTAAAAATGGATAAAAGTCATAGTATTGCAGTCAATAAAGTGATTAAAAAAACGAAAAATCACTGGTATATATGTAAAAAAAAACATAGTATGTTAGTCATAAAAATGTTTTAGTATGTTATAAAAATGTCAAAAAAGTCATAGTATGTTGAAAAAGTGATTACTTTTGTTATAGTATAGTATGTCAAAAAAGTGATAAAAAAAAGTAATGGTTGAAAAAGTGATAATTATAGTATGTTGAAAATAGTATTATTATACCATATCAAAAAAGTGATAAAAAAAGTCATAGTATAGTTGAAAATGTCATAGTATGTCAAAAAAAGTGATTAAAAAATGATAGTATAATATGTCAAAAAGTGATAAAAGTCATAGTATAGCATGTCAATAAGTTGATTAAAAAGAAAAATCACTGGTATAGTATGTTGAAAAAACATAGTATAGTCAGTCATAAAAAATGTTTATGTATGTAATAAAATGTCAAAGAAGTCATAGTATGTTGAAAAGTGATTAAAAAAAGTCATAGTATAGCATTTTGTAAAAGAGATAAAAAAAGTCATATGTTGAAAAAAGTGATACATTATAGTATAGTATGTCGAAAATAGTATAATTAGCATATCAAAAGTGATAAAAGTCATAGTATAGTTTGAAAATAGTCATAGTATGTCAAAAAAGTGATTAAAAAATGATAGTATAATATGTCAAAAAGTGATAAAAGTCATAGTAAAGCATGTCAATAAAGTGATTAAAAAGAAAGATCACTGGTATAGTATGTAAAAACAAAAACAAAGTATAGTTAGTCTAAAAATGTTTTAGTATTTATAAAAATGTCAAAAAGTCATAGTAGGTCAAAAAAAAGTAATAAATTTTTTTAGTATATGTCTAAAAGTGATAAAAAAAGTCATAGTTGTTGAAAATATTCATAGTATGTAAAAAAAAGTGATAAAAAATGATAGCCAATGTCAAAAGTGATAAAAGTCAGTATTGCATGTCATAAATGATAAAAAAAAAAAACACTGGTCTAGTATGTAAAAAACAGTATAGTTAGTCATAAAAAATGTTTCAGTATGTTATAAAAATGTCAAAAAAGTCATAGTATGTTGAAAAAAATGATTAAAAAAGTCATAGTACATGTTGAAAATAGTCATAGTAGGTGAAGAAAAGTGATTACAAAATTATAGTATAATATGTCAAAAAGTCACAGTATAGCATGTCAATAAAAGTGCTAAAAAAAGAAAAATCACTGGTATAGTATGTTGAAAAATAGTATAGTAATAGTATACTATGCCATAAAAAATGTCATTAAAATAGTCATAGTATAGTCCTTGATAAAAATATATACTGTAAATAGTCATAGTATAGTCCTTGATAAAAATGTTGTATAAATATTCATAGTATAGTACGTCATAAAAAAGTATCATGGAAATAGTCACAGTATAGTACTTCATAAAAAGTCATAGTATAGTATGTCATAACAAATATCAAATAAATGTCAAAGATGCCATAAAAAAAAGTCATAAAAAGACAAATAAAATAAAAAGTCACAGTATAGTTTGCCATAAAAATGCCATAAATAAGTCAAAGTATGGTAAGTCATAAAAAATGTTGAGCTAGTAAAATGTTGAGGAGAATATTAACCCATTGGGACGGAGTACTGCACTATGTCCCAAACACTACTGCCAGTTTACCTGTTTGCGAGCAGCCCGGCTGCCCAACGTATCCAGGGCATGAGCAGCATGTAGAGTCAGCAGGCGGGTCTGCTCGATCATGAGACGGCATTCTGCTATCCAGTGAGCAACAACTTCCTACACACAACACAGACAACACAGGAAGGAGAGCATATTTACTCCAACTGCATCTGTCCACTAGGTGTCACCAGCAGGACAGAATTCAATACATGTTGTAGTATCACAGCCATGAGATTAAAGTTCGAGGAATCTCTGGGGTCAATGTTCACTTACATGCTGGTACAGTTTCTTTCCAAATGTGCGCCTGGAGGTAGCCCGCTGGCAGAGCAGCTCCAGTGCCAACTCTGCCACACCAACAACCCTCATGCAGTGGTGCAGTCTGCCTGGCCCCAGACGACCCTGGGCAATCTCAAATCCCCGGCCCTCTCCTGGAAACAAATATACGCACGTACATACACAATGGGACAATGCCCAGAGGAATAACAGAAAGAGATACTATGAATCGTCACAGCCTAGTGACCTCATACACATACTCGTCAAGGCAGAATCACTTTATTGTCCAAACACAATAAAGGAATGATGAGGAATAATATTGGCTTTATATGAGTAAATAAGTGGAAACACAAATGAACAGCGATAACGTCTTTTACCCAGAATAATGTTGGAGGAAGGGACTCGCACGTTTTCAAAATGCACTTCAAAGTGGCCACCATGGATGGCATCTGAGCTCCGAAACAAGGGAAAAAAGACTGGTTAATTTTCTCAAGAAAGCTCATTTGTCATGTTGCATGCAAAAATGAAATTAGTGTTGTGGAAAACAGGAAGATATACTGTAATGCAGAGATTATCCTGTACCATCCTGTCCAAACACGGTGAGCGGTCTGACGAGCTGTACACCTGGTGTGTCCAAAGGGACAAGGATCATACTGTGTTGGCCATGCCTAAGAAACAAGTTTATAACCAAAGCTTTAAAAAGAATGACACAGTTTAGTTTGACCACAATGTTCTTATATTATTTCTGATATAATTCCACAATAACCA
This sequence comes from Etheostoma spectabile, assembly GCF_008692095.1. Taxonomy (NCBI): domain Eukaryota; kingdom Metazoa; phylum Chordata; class Actinopteri; order Perciformes; family Percidae; genus Etheostoma; species Etheostoma spectabile. The sequence goes on along the minus strand of NC_045754.1, from coordinate 11,077,384 downwards.
TTTTGACTAGGTTTTTAATGCTGCTCTAAACATGATACATTTCAAAGTGCCAATCGCTGCAGAGAATTTGACCCTTTCTTTGCAAACAAGGTTGGGTGTGTGCCTTGTTACACTGCTGACAAAACAAGGAGAGAGCGCATGCACATATCTTGGGTGTGGTTGTTTCTTTTTTCCCCCATGTACATTTTTAAATTCTTGTAACTGATGAACATTGGAGCCAAATACATCTGCCACATCGTTTAACTGACAAGTGTCAAGTAACAGTAACTGTAACCAAAGTCAAATTTTATTATAGTAATGGCACAGAGGGAAGTTAATGGGAGAAATTGCTTCTAAAAGGTAAAGTGCAATGGTACACTGACAAGCGCAGAATAATATGAATGGTAGAATTCTGCTTACAGAAATCTTGGAATTAGGAGTTTAACACATGACATCCTAAGCCTAAATGGCTGTACAGATTAGTATTTTTTTTTTTTGTTATTTCCATTTACCAGAAGAGAAAATAAACATGCCAATATTCTTCCCCGCATAACTGACCTGCTGCTAACTTCCTGGGAAACGCTCCGGCACATCACAATGGCCACTTTGCATTGGGGATTGCCAGCACCTGCGGGGAACAGTCATAAATGCTGTGGTTCATTTGTATTCATGTTTTGTTGCTGTCTGGAGGTATACCAAACAATGGGACAAGCACATTCTTTTTTAAAGTTTGACTGTCCATTACCCAAGTCTGGTGGGGAACAATGTGTGTTGCTGACTGGGAAGTGCCAGATGTGGATTGAGTCAAATAAACACTTTATTAACCCTCAATAGGGAAACTCAATTTAGTTTTTTCAAACTAGTGACAGACTGATGGCACGAGAACAGTCAGCTGAGACAGCCACAGGTTGATTTACATTTCCTAAGTTGGATTCTTTCACAATGAGCAACATTTAGCTAGCTAATAAGAAAACGTTTGTTGAGGAGAAAGTTCTCTTTGCTGGATAAAATGCTTCTTTTATGGGTGCAAAAACAAACAAATACTGTAAAACACACATTACAGGGCAACATCATATGACATAATATGGATCTTTTTTTTCAAGGTATCACACAAACTAGATACAGTGAAAATGGAGTGATGATGTGAAATGTTTGATAATCAGATAGCTGAAGTGTACAAGTGTGACGATGAACAAATGCAGAATCTTGAAGAATTCCCCCTGGTTGGAAGTCCACTTCCAGACAAACTAACAGTCTCCAATGTGGCCTTGGGTCACTAACACAGGGTGACCAATGCTCTGCCTTCCTGTTTATATTTCTGTACAAGTGATGAAATGAAAACATATGGACATCAGACAGCAACAGATGACACGTAAAAAAAATCTTTGGATATTTACAGTATGAGAATAAGTGCATGTGAACACTTTAACAAATGGACAGATGTTTAGTCTATAAACTTTGTTTCTGATTGCAGAAATTTAAACAAACCGTAAGCAATTACATTTTACTGTAACAAAGCACGAAACGTTACACAACTCCACCCAAAAACCACATCTAAGAAAGCACTTTTGGCTGAGGGACAGGTTGGGTTTTCCTGTGAACCCATATGTAGCTCTAACGGTCTATGGTACAAGGTGAGCCCTGTTGCCATGCAGCCCTGCCCGTACATGTCCTGTCACTACTGGAATGAAAATAAACCGTCGCAGCCCCGTAATCCGCCTTCTTCTAAGTATGTCACTTTTTTTCCTGTCTGCGTCAATACACACACTTTAAAAATGAATGCCTTTTTTCTTTGCCAGATATGTCTCCCTTTAACAAATGTATGGAAGCATGCTTTTATATGGCCATTTTGTGTTCCCAAATCCTTTTGGTTTGTTGATTCTTATAGAATGTATTTATATACAGACATATACAAGAGAGAAAAATAAACTGTGAGAAACAGACAGAGACTAGAAGTGAACTGTTCATGAGGGAGCTGAAATAATAAACTAAATTCATAAGAAAAAAAAAAACAGGAAACCAATGTAGTGCATTCAAAAGCATCTAAAATAGATGCTAATGTAAGCGAGGTTGGTAAACGATATGATACAAAAACCCCCACAACAATGAAATAATGGATGCATTCCAGTAAACCCCAATAAACAATACGCTTTGTGAATGGGACAAAACTTTATATTTACATGGTGTGCTATTTCATATCCTCCTTTTATCATTTCTTTTCTGGCATATAAACAAAGGGCAGCCACCAGGACACTCCCTGCGTGACTTCAAGAGTGAGAGATTAAGTTCACAACTAATCCCAGTTTGAAAAACGGCTTCTCTTTGTACGGTGATTTGCAGAAAGTACAGAAAACAAATAGACTGAGAACTGAAGGAATATTTATTCACCCCTTGTATCTGTATCATACGGTCTTAAAGAGACAGACGCACACACACGTGCGTGCAGAGCTACGTGCTGCAGAGAGGTGCTCCTAGGGTGTCAGCAGTGAAGGGAGTAGGGCCGGCTGAGGCAAAGAGATCAGTCACTTCAGTCCTGTTGTGCATACAGCTTTTCTCTTCAGGACACTAAACTCTTTGTGTGTGATTAAAAAAGGATATCCCCAAAAAGGAACATACACAAGGTAAGAACATGTTTTCAACTTTAATTACATTTGGAGAACTGTTTGAACACTTTGTTTTTTGAGTGTGAAATGCCATTTTAAATGTTAGAATTAGTATGAGTTAGTATTGTTTTGATTTGAAGTCAATAAACTAGCCAACTGCATTTTACATCGAAAAAAAAACATTGTACAGTATTGTGCTTTGTTTTCCTCATAGTCAAAGCTTCAATTTAGTGTTAGGCTAACAGTCAAAGTCCTGCTCAGGATATTTTATGACATTATTGTAACCATAGTGAGGTAATGATAAGAAGAATCTGGCCTTTTGCTTTCTATTTCCTGATTTGTGTTTGTCTCCTTAGTGTTTCAACCCCCACTTTGTTTTTCACTTTTTACATACAATAACTAAATAATTAATAATGTACAGTATGTGATCCAAATGTAAACACACACAAAACAATCAAAACTGACACTTTATCAACTGACAAATTATTAATTTAAAGGTTTCTGATGAAGTTTGTTTATATCAGTAATGCTTGTACAAACAGTAGTACATTAAGTGTATATTTCCATTATGATGGGTTAGAAACAAAATTATTTTTTGTCACTATATAAACTATTGTTATAAATTCAAATAGAATTTTGTTTTTCTCCGTTTAGCTTTTGGAGACCAAATAACTACATTAAAAACCTAAAAACGTGTACCTGTTGTGCTCCACTAATATATGAAGAACAACTGTTGACAGCACTGAAATACTTGAAATATTTCAGAATGGTCCATTGAACATCTGTTTCCTTAGCTCCTGCTCCTCCCATATGGGAGGTAAGGCCTCATTATATAACAAACTCTTTTCATAACACTTTTCATTAAAAAAAAACCTGTTATTTTAGCAGCAAGTGTGATTTGCCAAAATTATCCTGGGATGGAAAATATTCCATGCATAATGCCCTGGTCCTCAATCAGGAATTGTATAATCTGTCTCATAATGGGCTTTGCAGTTGTATTTCACTTTCCTTAATTTTACTTTGTGAATTGAATAAAATACAAAATATATTAGATTAATGTCTAAGTACTTCCAACTCAGATTGAGCGTGATGTTTCGCAACAATTGTTAGATATTTTTCCAAGCAGCAAGAAAGCTCTGTGTTTGATAAGTGGCAGTAAAGGTCACCATGTACACCCACATACACAAAGTACTTTGTTTACTAGTCCTCAGTAGACACGAAATCTTTGTCAGGAACGAACATCTGGGAAGAAGACGTTAACAACACAATAATTCTGGATGAAAGTCTCACATCAATGGGAAGTCCTGTTGAACCAGCACCATATACAGTAAAAGCAACATCCTAGATTTAAATGTGGAAAGAGACCTTAGATGCACTAGTGTGTCATCCTCATCCCTCACTCCACATATTTCCTGTTGTTCTTGACTTTGTCTCCCACAGGCAAAATGACAGTGTACATGTGGATCCAATGTGTTCACAGATCAGATAAGGTTTACAAGCTGTAAATCGATTGTACTACATAATGCTTAGGAGATGTTATCAGTTTGGAAAAAGATGACAGCTTTATGCAGAATGTTGATCTTTTTCCTTATTGCTGGGAGTTGTGATAAAAGGAGTAGTAAACCAAATGCTGCCATTTTCCTAGTCAGTAGATCACTTGGTATCTAACAGAATACAAACTAACTATATTCAAAAGCTAATTAGTTGCTTTGTGAGTCTCTTGTCCTCTTTGTGTTCACTGGGGTTATTCAAGCCCACACAGTTCCGACAGACACGGCTTAGCCACTTTCATGCAGAATAAAGACAGAATTCCCTTTTCCTGTTTATGAAGAAAAGCAACTCATGGTTTGGAAATGAACTCTGCTCTTGTGTTAAATAACATACAAATTACATGTTTATGCAACGATTTATGCAGTGATTTTTCTCCCCATGTAAAAATAAGGCAAACGCTTTTCTAAATTTGTACTCTTTGTTTTCTGTACAGCAAAAAATGGAAGATTTCTATTATGACGAGGAGGACTCCAGCTTAAATGACAGTTATGATTACAATTATGAACACAGTGTGTGTGACAAGGAGGCCGTGCGCTCTTTTGCCAGTATCTTCCTCCCTGTCATCTATGCCCTGGCTCTGGTAGTGGGCCTGGCTGGGAATGCCCTGGTAGTGGTAGTGTACACATCAAAGCTCCGACTACGAACCCTGACAGATGTGTGCATTCTGAACCTCGCCATTTCGGACCTGCTGCTTCTCTTCACCCTGCCTTTCTGGGCAGCTGATGCCGTCCATGGCTGGAAGCTGGGTTCGGCAGCCTGCAAGCTAACCTCCTTCCTCTACAGTACCAACTTTAGCTGTGGAATGCTGCTGTTGGCGTGTATCAGTGTGGATCGCTACCACGCTGTAGCCCATAATCCATCAAGGAGGACTGGGACAGGTCCCCGGGTAAGGAAACAGTGGATTCTGGTGTGTGTGGTGTTGTGGGCTGTAGCCAGCTTTCTTGGCCTTCCTGAACTTATCTTCTCCACAGTGAAGCACTCTCATCACAGGACGGCCTGTACAGCCATCTACCCGCACAGCATGGCTCGATCTGCAAAGGCTGCCCTGGAGCTGATGGAGGTGACCCTTAGATTCTTGCTACCTTTCTTGGTCATGGTGTTGTGCTACTCCTTGGTAGGACGGGCACTGAGCCGTGCAGCTGGGGTGCAGAGAGACCGGAAGTGGCGCGCCCTGCGTGTCCTGCTGGCTGTTGTGGCTGTATTCCTGCTCACTCAGCTGCCCTACAACGTGGTCAAGCTGTGTCGAGCAATGGACATCATCTACATCCTCGTGACTGACTGTGAATTCAGCAAGGGCCTGGATAAGGCTGTCCAAGTGACAGAGGGGCTGGCCCTGACCCACGCCTGCATTAACCCTGTCCTCTATGCCTTCATTGGATCCTCCTTCAGGGGACACGTCCTCAAGGCTGCCAAGCACCTTGGACAGCGACTTGGGAGACACCCAAGACATGTAAACACGGAGCCTACAGTGGAGATCGCACTCAACACCTGCACTCAAACGCAATCCCAGTCTGGTTCAGAAGACCAAGAAACCACAACCTTTACTATTTAAGACTTAAAACATGTACGTATTATATATATGAAGAAAAAAAAACTACACAAAATGGTCTAGAAAATGGCTATGTATATGTTTACACAATGTTACTATCATTAAAGATAGACATCAATAACCATATATATTAATTCTTCAAGATATATGTACAGTGAGTTTATATGCACTAACGTAGGTTTTATATACATGATGTACCGTATTTGGTTAAATACAAGAGATTTTCAGTGACACACATCTACTAATGTCAATTACATGCAGCTGAAACTCAAGATGCTCTGAGTACTTCTCTGGTTCCTCACGACAAATACAATTCAATCTTACATTCTGTGCTGCCTTCCATGAGATCCTCTGCATCTCATTTTATTGCATCCCGTGGTTTGGGTTGGGATGACTTGCACAGTGGGTGACCCATTAACTCGAAAAACATTTGGCAAACAAAGAACAGGAAATGCAGGAAGGACCCCCCCAATATCGTCAAACTGGAAACAAAGCAGCATGTTCCTTGGAGAATCTTTGGTTATGAAATCTTTATCCATTCATCTTTATTTTATGTAAATTTTATAAGCTTGAGAGTGCAAATGGTTTGCAGTGGAGGGCAATTCATTGTTCTATGTAATGGCTTAACAGTTGTGCTATATAAATGTTCTCCCCAGACTGCTAAAAATGTTGGTTTTAATCTTTTCTCTTTGAAATGACTTAATGCCATCATACAACATTATGCTCAAGCTAACCCTATTACAAAACATTTAGTGCATATGAAGTACAGGCTCAGGGCGTGGGATGGCCACCATCCAAGAGTTAACAGTGCTTTACTCAAGCCTGTTTACACTACTGCAGCTAAGACAGAGAGGGGTCAAATTAATCTGATAAAACCTCCAGTACAGATCCACCACATTTAGCTTGTAAATGAGATAAAATGAATTATTTACAATTCTTTCCATCTGCAGTACCTGTTATTCATCCTCCAGTGTAATAGCTTGCAGCTTGGATGCGTGAGAGCTGAACTGTAACAAACTAGGTGTGTTTAACCAAGACAAAGGTTTTGGCTACAGTTTCAAAAGCCTTCAAGCAGAGGAATGACTGTGTCCCCAGGAAATACAACACAAGTATTAAGTTGTATGTCACAAAACTAAATAGGTGAACAAGGAACAAAGCCATCGTTAAACTCTGCACTGACAGTCTGCATTTCATTTGAATTCATTAGGATCTGACCCAGATGTACATCAGGCTTTCTTAAATAGTAAATGATGAAGTAATTATTGGCAGACATTACATGTCTAAACTTTACTAACTATAACACCAAATTATATGACTGTTCAACTTTACAATCTAAAACTTGGCCTCATGGAAACCAAAATTATAATAACTTGCACTACGATTCAATTCCACAAGCAACTACTAATCTTCTGTTCTTGGTTTACTGTGTATGCAAATACAAATGCCTGTGGCTTAAAGATAAAAGATTGCGGGTCTGGGAACAATTTAAATGATCGTGCACAGTCTTATATAGCTTCCATACCACAGAGCTGCCGTAGCATCATCTACAGTACAGACCCTCCAATCTAGCTAATAGCAAGTTTTCCCAAAAACTTTAGAGAAAAAGGGAAAGCAAAAAAGAAAAGGGCAACATTCTGTAGCGTATGTGGCAGCATTTTAAAATATAGCTGAAGAGGCCCAGAGTACACACACACCACACACACACACACACACACACACACACACACACACACACACACACACACACACACACACACACACACACACACACACAACACACACACACACACACCACCACACACACACACACACACACACACACACACACACACACACACACACACACTAAAATGACTGCACAGATCTTTAGCAAAAACGCTCTGAAAGCCGCCAAGGCCCTTGGAGAGCGTTTCGGGAAACACACCCAATGTCAGTGAGGAGCTTGCAGTCAACACAACATTTGATACTTGGAAAAAGTGACAAACCACAGTAAAACATTACTCTTACGTAATTTCAATTAACACATCAGCCTAGTTTTCCTTTTCTTTTTGTTAAATCGGTTTGAGCTGGACATTTTACAGGCACCAAACCTTCCATTTTTCACTCTTTCACAAATCCGATTCCAAAAAAGTTGGGACACTG
>NC_045754.1:11068185-11069550 GCF_008692095.1 Etheostoma spectabile | reverse complement strand
TTGTGAGTAAAAAAGGAATGGAATAATTTACAAACCTCATAAACTTATATTGTATTCACAGTAGGATATAGATAACATATCAAATGTTGAATGTGAGACATTTTGAAATGTCATGCCAAATATTGGCTCATTTTGGATTTCATGGGAGCAACACATTAAGAAAGTTGGGACAGGTAGCAATAAGAGGCCGGAAAAGTTAAAATGACATATAGGGAACAACTGGAGACCAATTTGCAACTCATTAGGTCAATTGGCAACATAATTGGGTATAAAAAGAGCCTCTCAGAGTGCCAGTGTCTCTCAGAAGTTAAGATGGGCAGAGGATCACCAATTCCCCCAATGCTGCGGCAAAAAATAGTGGAGCAATATAAGAAAGGAGTTTCTCAGAGAGAAATTGCAAAGAGTTGGAAATTATCATCATCTACAGTGCATAATATCATCCAAAGATTCAGAGAATCTGGAACAAATGTGCGTAAGGGTCAAGGCCGGAAAACCATAATGGATGCCTGTGATCTTCAGGCCCTTAGACGGCACAGCATCCCATATAGGAATGCTACTGTAATGGAAATCACAACATGGGCTCAGGAATAGTTCCAGAAAACATTGTCGGGGAACACAAGCCACCGTGCCATTCGCCGTTGCCAGGTAAGACTCTATAGGTCAAAAAAGAAGCCATGTCTAAACAAGATCCAGAAGCACAGATGTTTTCTCTTGGCCAAGGCTAATTTAAAATGGACTGTGGCAAAGTGGAAAACTGTTCTGTGGTCGGACAAATCAAAATTTGAAGTTTGTTTTCGGAAAACTGGGACGCCATGTCTAAAGAGGACAAGGACAACCCAAGTTGTTACCAGCGCTCAGTTCAGAAGCCTGCATCTCTGATGACATGGGGTTGCATGAGTGCGTGTGGAATGGTCAGCTTACACATCTGGAAAGGCACCATCAATGCTGAAAGGTATATCTAAGTTCTAGCACAGCATATGCTCCCATCCAGACGTCATCTCTTTCAGGGAAGACCTTGCATTTTCCAACATGACAATGCCAGACCACATTCTGCATCAATTACAACATCATGGCTGAGTAGTAGAAGGATTTGGGTACTGAAATGGCCAGCCTGCTTCCAGATCTTTCACCCATAGAAAACATTTGGCGTATCATAAAGAGGAAGATGCGACAAAGAAGACCTAAGACAGCTGAGCAACTAGAAGCCTGTATTAGACAAGAATGGGACAACAATCCTACTCCTAAACTCAAGCAACTTGTCTCCTCAGTCCCCAGACGTTTGCAGACTGTTATAAAAAGAAGAGGGGATGCCACACAGTGGTAAACATGGCCTTGTCCCACCTTTTTTGAGATGTGTTGATGCCA
>NC_045754.1:11068100-11068175 GCF_008692095.1 Etheostoma spectabile | reverse complement strand
ATTTGAAGTCAACTTATTTTTCCCTTAAAATTATGAATTTTCTTGGTTTCAACATTTGATATGTCATCTATGTTG
>NC_045754.1:11067069-11068090 GCF_008692095.1 Etheostoma spectabile | reverse complement strand
AAAATATTGAAATTTGAAACTTCCACATCATCGCAGTAAGCTGGATGGAGCTCTATCAATGAGAGCTAGCTTCCCTCCTCTGAACAAAATTCATAAAAATGCATTAAATTGAAATCCGACAAAAGTGTTAGCTAAGCTTTGTAATACCTTAGGGTAGCTGTGATATAAGTGCTGTGACGAAATTCAAACTGTAATATACTATAGTTATGCCGAAGGTGTAACTAGCTAGCCGCGATCTTTTCCCATAGGATTGAATGGGACACTAGCAAATAAGGAGACCCCTCAAATTCACAAAAATGCATTAAATTGAAATTGGACAAAATTGTTAGCTTTGTAAGACCTTAGGTAGATGTGATATTAGTGCAGTGACGAAATTCTAACTGTAAATATACTATTGTTATTTCGGCAGCCGGCCAGCTCCGCGCAGCCCTGAGCGCCAGTAGTCCAGTAACCCAGAAACTGGTGACTTTGCCCTGGGTATGGAGCGAAGCGTGCTGCCACTGTCTCGTCAGACTGTGTGGAGCTACTGAAGTCTGACACGTCTTACCAAATTTGCAATTAGCCATCAATTTTCGTGAAACGTCCAATATTTGAGCTTTATATAGCTGATTTCTTGCATTAAAAGTATCAGAAGTTAATTTAGTAACAAAATTGCAAACAAAGAATGTATAACAAGTGTCTGGAACATGAGACTTGCTGTATCATCTCCAATGTACAGTATGTGAATGTAGTTTAATCAACCAATCAGAGCGCAGCTCATCTAACTATTCATAAACATACTATATTTGGAAGAAAAGCTCTTGTTCCAAATAAGGCCCAATTCACAGGGTAGTTTAGGGCCAATAAAATAGCAACCCGGCCATTTTCAGCCCAACCAATGTTACATACCATATTAGGAGACCATAAGGAACAGTGTGAAATACCCTTTATAATCATTCTCCCTCTCCTTTCAGTCACACATAAATAATATTTGTCGGTCTGCATACTTCCACCTACGCAACATTAACCGCCTCCGTCCCTC
>NC_045754.1:11066570-11067059 GCF_008692095.1 Etheostoma spectabile | reverse complement strand
CACACTGCCTCCATCCTTATCCACAGCCTCATCACCTCCCGCCTTGACCACTGTAACTTACTCCTTTTTGGCCTTCCTCAAAAATCCCTCCATAAACTTCAACTTCTTCAGAACTCAGCAGCTCGTGTCATCACCAGAACCCCCTCATTTCATCATATAACCCCGGTTCTTCAGCAGCTCCATTCAGTTCAATTCAGAATACAATTTAAAATCCTTCTCCATACTTTCAAAGCCATCCATAACCTTGCTCCTCCATATCTATCAGAACTCCTACACATTGCCGTCCCCTCCCGCTCCCTCAGATCTTCCTCCTCCATCCACCTCACTGTCCCCCATGCTCGACTCATCACCGTGGGGAACAGAGCCTTCAGCCGCTCTGCTCCCCAGCTCTGGAACTCACTCCCACCCGACCTCCGCAATATCAACTCTCCGCCTGTTCAAAACCAGACTCAAAACCCATCTGTTCCAGCTTGCTTATCTGTAAATACA
>NC_045754.1:11066440-11066560 GCF_008692095.1 Etheostoma spectabile | reverse complement strand
TTTGTTTTGTTTTTGTTTGTTTTGTTTGTTTTGTTTTTATTTTATTTGTTTTGTTATAACTACTTACCCTTTTCTGTTCCCTGTATCTGTCTTTTATTGTCTGTAAAGTGTCCTTGAGTG
>NC_045754.1:11065226-11066430 GCF_008692095.1 Etheostoma spectabile | reverse complement strand
GAAAGGCGCTGTTAAATAAAATGTATTATTATTTATTATTATTATCACCCCTTTAAAACACATCAGCGTTCTGTCCTAAGAGTGAGATATAATTGTGCTGGCAAAGTATGTTCTCACAACCTCAGAATATTTTTTTGCTGATGGAAATTTCACTTCCAAGAAAAAGCGCAATGGAGAGAGACTAACTACAGACCTAAATGACAGACATGGACAGTACACTTCATGAAGTCAATCACTTGAAAGTAAAAAATTCTGCTCATTCTTGGTAAACCATAGCGCTTTAAGTTTTTAACAACAACAAGGAATCCCGTGCAATCAAAAAATACAACATCTCACAACAGGCCACTGTTTCCCTTTAAACTGGGAGACAAAACCTCAGACCACAACTGTCAGCGGAAACATCTGGAATATCTTTCAATTCACAGTGATGTAGGAGGTGCATGATAAACATCAAAAAGCACTAATAAAAGTTTTGGATATTTAAGTGATAACCCTCACTTAAATCCTAAATGCGTTGGGCTTAATTTAACAATGTTGGTGACATAATTTGCAAAGTCAAACTATGTTGTTTAGTAATTTTAACACAAGTTAAAATTAAATTAACAAGCCATTTTGGATCACAAGTGGACAGCTCCAAGTCCAGGTGAAAACACTCACATTTAGATCCGATCATTCAGACCCCATTTGGAGGTGGTCTAAGCCACAAGTGTCCACAATCTTAGAGCAGTGAGAATAGGTATGTGACCTGTGTCACATTAAAAGGGATACATCACTGATTAGGATTAGGCTTTGAATCAGTAAAAACCCGGTAGTCTTTTTCGAATGACCGTGCTTCCCTCCCCAATGTCCCCCTGAGGCGAGCCTTCTCTGTATTGTGGGTCTGGAAAAAAGCCTCTCATGACGCAAAAATCATCATTTAGCGTCACTGGAAGCATTTGTCCCCCAGAGGCTATGGACTATAGTCAGCTAGTTCCGCATGCTTTCAACCCGCTCATTGGAGGTGGGACTGTCACTAGCCGATGCATCTCGAGTGTTTGCCATCTTGAAGCTAAGCTAATAACAGGCTCCCTCTTTTAATCAACAACAATAATGTGCATTCAAACTACCGCACATGTGTACCACCAGAATAAATTGTTACAGATTGTAGAATATGATGGAAACGTTATTACAGATTCACAAGGTGGATAAGCCAGTTTGTGATTGG
>NC_045754.1:11059524-11065216 GCF_008692095.1 Etheostoma spectabile | reverse complement strand
ATTGTGAACTGAAGCAGGAGAATGAAACATGCAGGTTTCCAGAATAAGCTGCACGGCAAAATCAAATCGCCGGCAGAGTGGGCGGGGTTTACACAGCCTAAGTTTTATGTTATTTTAAGAAAAAAGTACACAGTTTTATAATCCTGGTTATTACATTATCTGGGTCACATAACAGCAATATAACCAACATGTGGTATAGGGGATTCATTCAAAACTTTAATCTGGTTGCAAAAGTAACACTTAAATAAATATTTTTAAATTTGACTAAATTATATTGTTGATCACGATTAATTTGGAGTTGTTACAACCTAATCTTGATTACATATAAAATCACATCTCTTAGCACATAATGGACAATCTTTTTAGATGTACTCTTTTTAAAACATGACTTGGTTTAAAGGGGACTTGCCTCACATTTTGATTATCAAGCTAGACATCCTTGTCCTTGTTGTTTATGAGTCGTAAGCTCTCTAATGGCGTTTTTAGCCCTAAATGGACCAAAAAACTTCAATGTTCTTGGTGGAATAATACATCTTATGTAACCAATGGAAATAGAAATGGACATACCACTGCTCCACCATTTCTTGCCATTTATGACGTAGTTGTCTTCATCCCTGCGAACTGAGCACTCTATGTTGGTTGCATCACTGGAGGCCACATCCGGCTCTGGGAAAGGGACAACAGGTCAGCATAACATACACATTTTACACCAAATAAAATATAATCTGCAGTGAGACTTAGACGAACATGGTTTTACATTGCCAATCCCCTGATTTTGTTTCATGTTCCATCTTTTCCGATATTCTGGATTCCAACTCTAACCCCCAGACACAGTAGTTAAAATAGATTGCACTTACACCATTTTCATACCTAACTCTATAGCAGATGACTCTAAACAAAGTCAGAAGTCGCAATTGTTTATAAGCACAGATGGTGGTTCTGGTTCATCGTCATCCAGAGTATGAAATTGACCCGACCGGTGACAAAAAACAACAACAACAACCCCAAACCACGACTGATCACCATCCGTGTTTAGGAAAACCTATTGGGAGGCTCACACCCACTATAATCACCTCTGGCAACAGCATGTTGTGGTTTCCAGGCAGTGTGGAAAGCAAAGGGGAAAAAAACAGGGAGAAATTACTCATAGTGAGTCAGTGTTTGCTGTTGGCATGTAGTGTCAAACTACAGAGTCAATAGTAACCATGCCTTGTTAGTAATTTAAGACCGGAACAATCACTGGAACGTTTGGCTAAAAAAACAAAACAAATGTTTTAAGAAATGAGCTCGCGCAGTACCTTGGAACTGGGTAGAAAATTTGTTCTGGAAGGTATTCACAGTAAGTGTTTCAAGATGTTCATTTTTGCCTACACTTTGACCTTTTAAAAAGGACATCCCTTACACTTCCAACACTTAGCTCTCCCCTGACTCTGGAAAAAATTGTCTGTTTTCTATTCTCAGCGTTTACTGACCTGTGAAAGTAAGCACATATTTGAAAGTCTTTAAGTGATGTAGGAGGACATGGTCATGGAAATACCTGTCATACAGAAGCAGGAGCGTATCTCTCCTCTGAGCAGAGGCTCCAGCCATTTTCTTTTCTGCTCCTCACTGCCATACATGTGGAGCACTTCCATATTTCCTGTGTCTGTGGAGAAACATCATACCACACACTGTCATATTATACACTACATTTGGAAAATATGCTGTACAGAGCTTTAATCATACTGTTTTACCTAATATAACAATCTAATACCTTAATTTTAGGGATTTTCATATGTTCAGCCCAGTGAAAAAAAAACCCCAGAAATTAATGGTTATTATGATAAATAAAAGGCTGAAAAAAACCAACCTTTGTATACAAACAAAGTGCATGGTCATTGTGTAAGTCATGTATTATCATGTCCTTAAATTATCTCAACATTTTACACCATGGAGGATGTGTTACCAGGAGCCTGGCAGTTGAAGACTTCAGGGGCAAAGAGACAGTGTCCAGTTTCTTCTGCAATGTAGGCATAGTCCAATTGACTGAGTCCACTGATCGAAGGCAGGAATAGGTTCCACAGCCCTGCCTCCCTGGCTTTCACCTAGACACACAGATAAACGTTATTAGACAGAGTGTAGAAAAATGTTGTCTACTGTTTGTCCTTAATAAATTAAGCTGAAATCAACGTTGCCGTGAAGTTTTTATTTGTGTACACAGAGAGAGCAACCCTTACATGAACGTTACAAAGCAAAAATATTGTCGGTCTCATAACTTCCATCTGTCTTTATAATAAGTAACACAAAAATTCTTCTAAACAATTTTTTTTAGTAAAATTATTTTCTCATCTCTTTTTTTATTATCTCGTATTGCTGCAAAATCCACATAGTAAGGGGTCTATTTTCTTTTCCTTAAAAGATAATTTTTGGGCTTTTTAGGCCTTTATTTTTATAGGATAGCTGAAGACATGAAAGGGGAGAGAAAGGGGGAATGACATGTAGCATAGGGCGGCAGGTTGGAGTAGAACCTGTAGCGTTGAGGAGTGAACTCCTATTTATGGGCCCGCTCTACCAGGTGAGCTACCCAGGAGCCCGTAAAGGTCTATTTTCAATCCAGCAATGTCAATCAAATATTTACTAAATAAGCCGCCTTATTGGTAATTGGTGAATCTTTCCCCTCTAAAATCGGTATTTGCTCTTTAAAACAATAATCTTTTAGTACATTATTATTTGCTGTTACATCACAATTTATTCCCCTACAGTGTATATGCATGCACAAACTGAATGCTTCTTTCAAAGTAGATTCTAGTGATGAAAAGCAGATGTGTCATTTGTGTCATTTGCGTCTGTGCTGATCTGCTCCAACTAAAAAAGGTAAAAACAGTTTTAAAAATATCCTTACATACCTTTAGATCCTCTATTACTTTAGGGGAGTGCCACCTCTGTGGAGACTGAGCGTGTTTGGAATAGTATTCTGCAACACCCTGGAGGAAAACAATTTTTTTTAAACAGCATTGCAAAGTAATTAATTTCCTTTTGACTCTACTCTCACTGTTGTACTCCCTTAATCATAATTTTACTATAAAAATTAATTATAAAATATTTCTCAAACTTATTTCACACTTATTATTTCTGCAGGTGTTTTCACAGGAAAAACAAATCTGTTAAATGTTTCTCAAAAATTCACCACTGTCTACTGCTCCCACAAATAAAACTAACAAGATTTGCAATGCCATCTCTTAGCCTCACACTGCTGCACTCCCTTGCCAAGCCAATGGTGCTGATTTTGCATGCAACATAATTTATATAATCAATAGGCTCTTTGTTCTCTCGCTCGAATGAATACATCCTGATTGCATGAATGAACTGGTGTTCTCTGTCAAATCCTTTCATGTGAAAGTTAAAAGTCCATCTTAGCAAACAGAACTCTCCTCTGTCCTTGATGCTCTTGGCACTGACCTCCTGAGCAGGAAGCACGTATTGTCTCATGAAGTCTTTCACCTGCTGGAGAACAGCCCGACCTTTGGCTGTCTGGAGGAACAAACCATCCATTGTTGGTCCGGTGACAAGCCTGGCAAGAAACAAATCTCACACTTTAAAAGTCAACAGGGAATATTGGAAGCAGCAGCTGGATGCTAAATTCAATACATTAACACATAATTTAAATATTCCATTAATAACAGATGGTTTGGACTCTCTAATGTTGATTATATCAAACTCAATTAGTGCACATTGCTGCATATTACTAAAATAAATACCTAATAAACAATCTAGAACTTTTATTGACTTCTATTAAACTCAGTGGGTGTCTGTGACAGCTTACGGATAACATTACACCAGCACATAAGATATGAGTCAGATTACCATTCACAGCACACATCCAACACAAACATTAAGCATCTTTTAAAAGTAATTCATGGGTCACTGATGTTGAAATTATTCTATGAGCCTCGGCATGGATGGCATAGTGTTCTCAATGCGTAGCAAAAAGATTTTATGCCCAGGCACTGATTCTCTTTGGGTGGTGTCCCGTTTATTATAAAAGTAGAAAAGGATATTTCACGTAAAATAGTACTTCACCCAGAGCTGATTAATGAAGTGCTGTGGCGTGTTCACGGCTACGGTAAGAGAAATGTGTTTCCCGCCATCCACACCTTTCCCCTCACTGATTGCCACAACTGTAAATATACCTAATAACCTAGTAACCAACCAACCTGCTCTGTACAAGCTGCAAGGCCATCTTAGCCAAGGGCTCCACACACTGGCCAAACTCAGCTGCATTGGGAGCACTGGCATTACCCAGTAAGTGGCGTGCATAGATCCCCTAACAGATAGAAATGACAAATAAAGGAGAATGATACATATCATATTAAAAGCTAACCAGATCCATCTAGGTCCCTCTGTAGTTACAGTAAGAATACAGTACCAATCCATTATGAGACATTTCAAGTATCCCAATAATGTAATCCCACTGTATGTATATCTAAACAAAGGCAAAGAAGCAAGTATTCAGATCCTTTACTTAAGTAAAATGACTAATATCACACTGTAAAAAATACTTTGTTACAAGTAAAAGTTCTTTAAATATTAAAAGTAAAATGTACTTAATGCAGAAAAATCCTCACATTTTAGAAACTGGAAACTTTCCAAACAGTTCTGTGTATAATGGTCTAATCATTTCAGCTTCACTTGTAGGCTGTTACATTGTTGGGGCGTTTAATTTACAATAAAATAATCATGTAAAATCCTATTTTATTAATTACATAATTGTGTGTCCAAAATCTTCCTTTGTAAAGTAACTAAAGCTGTCAGATTAATGGAAAAGAATAAAAAGTACAATATTTTTCTCTGAAATGTGGTAGAGTACAAGTAGAAAGTGGCATGACCAGAAAAGACTCAAGTAAAGTACATGTTACTCATATTTGTCCTTAAATACAGTACTTGAGTAAATGCACCTAATTACATTCCACCACTGCAAATAAGGAGAAAATTGCAGTTGAACTTTGTATTTAAATAGGTACAAACCTGAGCAATTCCTCCCATTTTAAAGATAGCCATGGCCAGGTAGAAATTCAACTGTGGCAAAGCAGACGGGATACCCCGGCACCGGCAGTAAATGGAGATCAGGTCACTCACAGTCGGGATACCTGCTCATTGGTTGGAGAGACAAGGAGACGGATATGCACAGCAATTAGTGGAACAGATACTACGTCTAGTTTAGTTTAGTGTGTTAGTTTATAATGTCATGGACAGTCCCCCTTAATTAACTGTAAAGTAAAAGGAGCAGCTTTAGCCTCTACGGCTAAATTCCAGCTGTAGTCCCCGGCCAGCTGACAATAGGCATCCTAGAATACAATGGTTAACATATTAAAATGAGTTACATTACATCTGTAATGACAGCAGGCCTAAACAAAAACTGTAAAAACATACAAAGAAGTGGCACACAAACAAACAAGCACAGATAATGGCAATGGCATTAAAGCAGTCCATGCAGTAAAGACAATATGAAGGAGAAAAGTCTCAGAGGCCATGTTGAAAGTACATAACGGAGGCAGGCAGTAGTGGAGCAACAGCAACGACTATGTCACATCAAACACACATACTATCTGACAGATTAATGTGTGCAGTAATAGTTATCGGACAGACATATTTTAAGGTGTGCCGTAAAGGTGGTATATGTATGTATGTATGTATGTATGTATGTATGTATGTA
>NC_045754.1:11059123-11059514 GCF_008692095.1 Etheostoma spectabile | reverse complement strand
TATGTATGTATGTATGTATGTATGTATGTATATATATATTTGATAGTAGTGGGCAATGAATTCCAGTTTTGTAATGCCGTAACAGAAAATGATAATTGGAATTAGAAGGTCACCTCGTGGGTGCCCAGATAGATCAGTTGGTAGAGCGGGCACCCATATAAGGAGGTTTACTCCTCAATGCAGCAGGCCCGGGTTCGACTCCGACCTGCGGCCCTTTGCTACATGTCATTCCACTCCCTCTCTCTCCCCTTTTATGTCTACATCTGTCATGTCAATTAAAGGCCTATAATGATCACAAATAATCCTAAAAAAATAAATAAATAAAAAGAAGGTCACCTTGTGCGGTGCCTCTAGTGATCTGACCGCTGTTGTTACGTTGGGTTATGAAAGA